>NC_044913.1:63115981-63415981 GCF_001633185.2 Quercus lobata
TCTCGAATTGTACCAGAGCCAACATAATCAACAAAAGACTTTTGTACTCTTCTCCAATAACTGGTATAGCCACTAGAAGCAAAGACTCCTCTCTGGGAGTTAGGCACTGCAAATTGGGGGCTCCTCCATGACCAATAAGAAAAGGCCTGCAGCCTCAAGAAAGGGTCCAAAGAAGGAAGGGATGGCACCACATCCTTAAAAACTGGAGGAATGTCCTGGTCAAAACCAAATTGTTGGAGCACCCGGTGTGCTGAATAATGAGTATATTTTGGGCCACTTGAAGAAGGCACAGGAAGCCAGGAGGGGCTAATGCAGGCAAGATAAGCCAGACTTATAGCCACTAGAAGCAAAGACTCCTCTCTGGGAGTTAGGCACTGCAAATTGGGGGCTCCTCCGAGACCAATAAGAAAAGGCCTGCAGCCTCAGGAAAGGATCCAAGGAAGGAAGGGATGGCACCACATCCTTAAAAACTGGAGGAATGTCCTGGTCAAAACCAAACTGTCGGAGCACCCGGTGTACTGAATAATGAGTATATTTTGGGCCACTTGAAGAAGGCACAGGAAGCCAGGAGGGGCTAATGCAGGCAAGATAAGCCAGACTACCCTCATCGCCACGGCGCAAGTCAAAGGTATTACCTGTAGAAGATAAAAAAGAAGACAACACAGAATCACACGCAAAGCCAGGACCAAACTCACGAGGGGATCTCCAATATAAGCTCCCTGCTTGGTCAAACAACTCCACAAGATTGAGGCCACCACCTTTCAAGCTAATCCAACGAAAAATAATGGGAAAGGCATCGGTAGAATTGCCACAAAGACCCTTCACTATGTCGGGGGATCCTTGGAACTTGTCCTTCACAAATTTCAAATTCCTGCACTTAGCCAAAGTAGCTGCAGAACGATCCCACATGAAAATCTGAAGAATAGCACAGTGAAGAGATGAAGTGATCACATAACAAGAATCACCCTCAGCCTCATCTCCATGAAGCTGGTCCAATTGAGAGTAAACATGACCCAAAAACAGAGGGGCCAAAGGATACTGGGTACCTCGAGCCAACTTGATTGCCAACGGAAAAAATGAAGACTTAACTCCGTACCCAGGGAACTCACTAAACAAAAACTTACTAAGCCAAAAAGTCAGGAAACCGGCCCACCTCACTTCCTTATCTTTCTCACGAGAGAGGGTCATCACCCATCTCCCCATCCTAGCCGGCTTACCACCAGAAGAGGCGGCGCGACCACCAAAATGACCAAATAATTTTTCTTCTACCACGAGATCCTCACTAGAAAGGTTAATATCAAAGGGGTTCTCTTCACCAAACACCGGGAGAAGGAAGTTATTAACCACATCCTCCAAGGTGATCATCAATTCACCAGTAGAAAAGAAAAAAGTATGAAGGGAAGGGCACCAACGACGTACCAGATGCCTGAGCCCTTTAGCGTCTCTGAAGCCCTCAAGGTTTCTGGAAATAGCCACTGCCTTTAGGATACCGGCGCGCTCCAAACGACCCACAAACTCAGCATCAGACAGTTCCTTGTCTACCCATATAGGCCAGCCCTGAATCTTTCCCGGAACAAAATCAAAGAAAATAGGAACCGCCTCTCGGATTCCTTGTCTGATCTGGAGATCGAAAATCTCTCTAGGATCAGGAACCTGGGCGAAACTAGCGAAACCCGCTTGGCCAGAAAACATCCAAACGTGAGGGGATGGAGGAGCCTCACCATGAGATATATGAGGGAAAAATAAACTGAGAGAATACCAAGGATCCCGTAAAGGGAAGGCCGGACGTTCAGTAACCTCGTGAGAATCACTCGGAGCAGAACCAGAAGAACCTTCACCCTCAGAAGGACTGGGAGTACGCTCTCTCCTCTTTCGAGAAGAAGAAGAAGCCATCAGAACAACACGAAAAAAAAAGAGATTGAAAGTGCGAAAGGGAGGAAGACCAGAGTAACAGAGAAGAAGAGAAAAAGAAAGAGAAAACACAAAGAGTGAAAGACTCAGAGAAGCAAAGTGATAAGATGAAAAGGCTACAATAAAGACGCAAATAGTAGTTGGGAAAAACAGTTTATGGAAAGACGCGGCAGTTGCCAAAAAATTTAATTTGAATAAGGGATTAATCAGCAGTTATTAATGAGAAATAACGGGAAACGAGAAAAATGGGTAGAGGAGTTTTACCTCAAACACCCAACTGCTACGTCCCGTATAAAGAGGAAGCTGCAAAAAAGTAATAATTATAAGGGAATGCGACACGCAAAAAGGAGGTGACTAAAAGCAGCAGAAAAGGGCCGGGATCCCAAGTAAAAAGGAAGGGAACCCAGTAGAAGTTGAGAAAAGGGGGATACCACGAAAATCTTAGGAAACCTAAATCACTCACGCGTGGGTTTCAGGCAACCCACGAGCTCGGGGGGCTAAATGTTGAGGTCTAAAAAAGGGTCATAATAAAATAAGCCCAAAACAGAAGAACAAGCCAAGCCCAAAAGGAAAAATTCAGGCTAAGCCCAAAGCAATAGATACGAAAGACCCATGGGGGAATAAAAGAAAGGCCCAGAGGATCCTGAAGCCCAGAAAAGAAAGAAGCATCCAAAAAAGAGACCACGACAAAGTATAAAGAAGCAAGGATCCTCAGGAACAATCAATAGGCATGGATCCCTTCAGGCACAAAGAAAAAGGAAGACTGGGACAGATCGATAGAAAGAAGACAGAAGAAGAAAACAAGAAATAAAAGCAAAAAACGCGAGCGACCTCTCATGGCACAGACAGAAAAGGCCTCGGGGAACCAGGACAGGGAAGAAGAATGATAACAAACGACTTTCAAAAATGGCAGAACAAGATTCCGCCCAAATAGGAAAGAAAGGGAAAAGAGGAAGACGCCAGAAATGGGGATGCCGAGAAGGGCATACCTCAGCACATCCCGAAGAGGATGTCTAACCAGAAGCTTTCGAAAGAATCAGAACCAAGAGAAGGAAAGAATGAGAGAAAACGGAAAAGGGACTTACCGAGACGATGGGGACAGGACATGCTCTGTTTGCAAAAGAATAAAACAGGAGAACCAACGGTTCCCCGGGAAGCCCAGAAAACTCCATTATAAAAGGAGGGGATGGGTTGTGAAGAAGGCAGCGAGAGAAAAAGAAAGAAACACAAGAAAGAAGAGATTTTCTAGGAAAAAACTATCAGAAAAATCTGTGCAGAAAGAAAAATACTAAGGGAAAAAAACAAATATTGCTTCCCGATATCCTGTAAAGGCCACTATTGCACATACTCGGATTCAACGAGAATCAAACTTTGCAAGTTTTGAAAGCTGAAATAGCCATTCAAGACTGCAATTTTTGAGCTTGATTGGACCTTGTATCACGTTCTAGTGAGCTTTCTGTAATCAAACAGATAATGTATTAATGAAACACTGCTTCATAATTCCCAGGATCCCCACAGCACTTTTTTTTAATCGTCTTGCTAATCCTGTTTTTCTTTCCTTCTGAACTTACGTTGTTAATTTTTGGCACTCTTCGATATCCTTGTTTGTCATTTTTCTTTATATTGTCAGGAGTATTCTCTGCATTCACTTGATTCTTAAACAGCTCGTTAGCTGCGGTGAGTCAAGGCCCGGTTCACCAAATCCTTCCCTTTTTCATTCAGGCCCGGGATCCTTGGGCCTGAGTGTCACGAAAAAGGCACTCTCACAATGTTTTAGAATTTAGATTTTACTCCCTAAAGTTTGGGGGTGTTTGGATTTTACACCCTGATATTTCGGAATTTGGATTTTAGTCTCTTAAGTTTGGGAGTGTTTGGATTTTATACTTCCAAATTCTAAAACATTAGGGTGTAAAATCCAAACACCCCCAAACTTTAAAGAGTAAAATCTAAACACACCTAAAAGTTAAGGGTTAAATCTAAATTCGGAAATGTTAGGATGTAAAATCCAAACACTTTCAAACTTCAAATGGTAAATTCCAAATTCTGAAACTTTAGGGTGTAAAAATTAAAATTCAAACATCCCAAACTTTAAAAGGGTAATTTATAATTTACGAAAAAAAAAAAAAAATCAATTGTACCATATTCATGTATATAATCTGCATTTTAACGTTGTAATTAGAACCCATATCAATTTGTTAATGATGAAAATTGCAGTAGTGGAGAACTTCAAGTCCATGGTGTACAAGTGTAGAGTCTGTTTACTATTCGTAGTTTTTTTTTTTTTTTTTTTTGGGAGGGGATACTATTCGTAGTTTAGAGCAATTACAGCGTAAGCAATTACGTGCAGCTGTGAATATTATGTATTTGCTTTGCACCCCGGACACGTCAGCCGTGAAGTATGGAACTCAATTTGGAAACTATCTCACTTCTCCCTTCCAAATGCGCTCTACATATAGAGCTTTGTGGTCCGTAGAGAAGAACCATTACACATAAAAATATTGACACACAAAAAAGACATGATTGGGACACTTCTATATACGTGTCCAAGCTGTGTCCTTTTTAAATTATTATTATTATTATTATTATTGAAAAATTGTGTGACATGACTCAAACACGGGAGGGACACAAACCTGTCATCGAGATATATATATATATATATATATATATATATATAGAGAGAGAGAGAGAGAGAGAGAGAGAGAGAGAGAGAGAGAGAGAGAGAGAGAGAGAGCATTATATTTGGACATTCTCTATGTTTGCAAAATTTTAAAGTGATTAAAAATTAATAGTCATGTCATCAATCAATTGTTTAAATTCAAATTTTTGTAGTTTAAAATAATAGATAAAAGATAATTTTATAGATCGAATGGTAAATAACATCCAATTGACATGAAAATTGGCATGATTATTAAGAACATATAGAACATGTAATTCAACGGTGAGATTATATATATATATATATATATAGAGAGAGAGAGAGAGAGAGAGAGAGAGAGAGAGAGAGAGAGAGTATTTTATCTAATTTTTGTAATTATTATTGATAGTTATTTTTGTAATTATTATTGATAGTTTTTAGACCCCTTAAAACAATTGATTTAACATGGTAATTAGCCAAGTTGTTATTTAGTCCAATTAAACAAGTCTAGGTTATCACAATAACAAAGATCAAATCATGCAAAGCAGCGGAAAATAAATAATACAAGATATGATCACCTAGGAAACCAAACCGGTAAAAACCTGGGGAGGATTTGATCTAGCTATCCTCAAGGTAAACTTGAATTCACTATCTTGAAAGAATCGAAATTCATACAATAAGACTTACAAGCCCCCACAGTCGACTTCTTATTACTACCAACCAATAGAACTTACTGACACGACCACGTGCAAGCTCCGAATCCACGAACTCCTTCTTTCTTGGATTCACCACCAGATACAAGCACACCCGCTTGTGTTTTCTTTAATTTTCAATGGCAACAACTGAATTGATCATCAAGGTGTAGATAAATCTTCTCATTGAAAACCCTAAGTTTGTGTAAAGGAAAACTCCTCTAGATCTCACAAGAGATTTACACAAACCGCAATTATGAGCAACACTAAAATGTGGCTAGGGTTTACCTTTTATACCTAGGACAAAATAAGAAACCCTAAAAACGTTTTAAAACACTTAGGGCTGAGTTGGAAAAATCTGCAGAAAATCATTCTGCTCGATTGAGCCTATCTTTCGATCGATTGAGCCAGGCCGAAAGGCACAATGCTTTCCTGCTTTAACTCAATTCCAACTTTACATAACTGCACAACTTTGAGCTAGTCTAAAACACTTTTAAACATATTGTTTTGATCATGATTTGCCAACAATACAAATTAGAGTTCTAAATACATAAAATCCTAAGACTTCAGAACCTAACAATTATATCCACAGAGAGGTTTGAGTTTTTTTTTTTTTTTTTTTTTTAATATATTAATTCTTTATATTATGGCACATATTAAGGAATAACTATTATTGTTCTCTTGGAGGTGTATAATTATTCATTGGTTTAGTAGCATTCACACCAGCCTCAATGGAGTTTAACTAAATTGAAACTTTACCTTTCCTATTTTAACTGACTTATTATTTAAATGCACAACCTCTCTTAAAAGTTACCATGACTTTTGAGTGGAGTTGTGGTGTGCCTTTGTGTTAAAACACATTCTCTCTCCCTTGTGTGCGTGTGTTTGTTTCTCAAAAATAAATAAATAAATAAATGCACAACATCAAACCCTTTATTATTATTATTATTATTATTATTATTATTATTATTATTATACAAACATAATTAACAAACATTGTTATCTTCTCTCCACCTTATCTTTAACAACAATAATATCTCTTCTTCTTCCCAATAACACCTTTAACTTGAGCTAATTGAAAACTACGGAAATGTTCTAATTTAATTGTTTACAAGTTTCTCTTAAAGAAAAATATCATAAAAAAAGAAAAAGCAAGAAATTAAAGTCACTTATTGTTTAAAAAAAAGGAAAAAAGAAAAGACAAAGATAATAGAAAGACAAAGATGACTTGATTTAAAGTCTTGGCGAGCCTAGAAAGGAATGTAAGATAAACGAAAGTCACACATGATTAAAAGAAGTTTAATTTGATTTGTGGGCTCCCATTCTTGACTCCAAGAGAGTAATTAAAAACCTAATTTTGTTCTTTTAGTTTTACAATGCAAAGAGACAGTCTTATTCAATCACGCAAATACTTATTTGATATAAAATTAAATATAAGACTAATTTTCAAGCAACAATTTAATCAATGCTAAATTGTAACAAGTGCAATTATAAAAAATAATAGATATTATGGCATGATGATAAAGAGTAATCATTAAAAGCGGACACTATAAATTTAAAACTTTCTTTAAAAAATAAAATAAAATAACTTGCAAAAAGTGATGTAAACTGATCCAATAATTGATTAGAATCATAGCATTCTGGACCCAAAATCCGTGGTACCCCAAAAAAAAAAAAAAAAAAAAAACAATTTAGGGTTAGATAATCCCATATTCATGTATATAATCTACATTTTTAAAGTTGTAATTAGAACCCCTAAAACTGTAGTAGTGGTGAACTTCTCACTTCTCAGGCTTCAAGTCCCTGGTACAAAGTGTTGACTATTCAAAGTTCAGAGCATTTATAGCGTAAGCAATTACGTGCACCTAAGGGTATTATGCATTTGCTTTGCATCACGGACACGTCAGCCGTCATGCATGGAACTCCATCTGAAACATATTTCATTTCTCTCTTCCAAATGTGCTCTATAAATAGAACTTTGTGGTCCATAGAGAAGAACCATAACACATAAAAAACATTGACACAAAAAGTTCTACATTTGATTCTTGAAGAGGATAGAGTGATAGAGTGACCGAAAGTAGCAATGGTGAAGGTTGGAGATGAAGTGAGCAACAAACAAGTGATATTCAGAGACTATGTCATTGGTTCTCCTAAAGAATCAGACATGTACCTGACCACTGGGACCATTAAGTTAAAGGTTCCTGAAGGTTCAAATGAAGTTTTGGTGAAGAACCTCTATTTGTCCTGTGATCCTACCATGCAATTCGATATGAGGAAAGCTATGGGTCCCTCCAGAAATCTTTACTACACCCCTGGCTCCGTAAGTCACTCTGAAGAATACTATAATTTGTTTTTTAAGGAATACTATAAATTTTACTATATGACTGTATAAGATATGTCATGAATTAGTAAGACAATTATAATATGTTGACGTCTGAGTCTCTGACAAATTCATTGTCTCGTCTATTTCTAAACTTTTTATACTAAAATTTGTACTAGCTTTAGTAATTGTTTCATACCATGGTGTATACATGTGATACTGAACTTGTAATTTGTTTTTTAATTTTGGTGAAACCATATACACATGCAGCCAATTTGCGGGTATGGTGTGGCGAAAGTATTGGATTCTGGGCATCCAGAATTAAAGGCAGGGGACTTGGTTTGGGGGATCACAGGATGGGAAGAGTACAGTCTAATCACTAAAACAACTGATACTCTCATTAAAATCCAACACACTGACGTACCTCTTTCTTATTATACTGGCATTCTCGGTAAGGTCTATTGTTAATGAAGCTAAAATTGATGTAAGAATTGGAATAAATTGATTGCGGTACACATATAGTAAT
Organism: Quercus lobata; assembly: GCF_001633185.2. NCBI lineage: Eukaryota > Viridiplantae > Streptophyta > Magnoliopsida > Fagales > Fagaceae > Quercus > Quercus lobata. Next base: position 63,124,066 of record NC_044913.1, read on the forward strand.
GTGCATGCCCATATACATCATATATTGTTAATTGCTTTAGTTTTAGAGATGTAACCTCTTACTGATAATTTTCTCCAAAACTACTACAAATTTCAGCAAATCAAGTTGAAATCTGTGTGGTCAATTATAGATACTTGAACCACAAAGTTAATTAAAGGAGTATAAATCAATGTTTAATTTCTTTGGTTTAATTTTTTTTTCTTGGTCATGTTACTTCACTTTTGAATGAATTTCAATTATCCACCTGAATTGAGGATTTTTTGTTTCTCCACAGGTATGCCGGGTATGACTGCATATGCTGGTTTCTATGAGGTTGGGACACCTAAGAAAGGAGAATATGTATTTGTTTCAGCAGCTTCTGGTGCAGTTGGCCAGCTTATTGGACAGTTCGCAAAGTTGGAGGGTTGTTATGTGGTTGGAAGTGCTGGAAGTAAAGAAAAGGTATAGCACACAATCATTGCTATTTGAGATGTCGTATGGTATATAGTTTCATTTTATATACTATATGTTACAATAATTCTGATTCTTTTCTCATTCTTTGATTCTTTCTTTCTTTTTTTGTTATTTTGTGAATTGAAGAGTCTATCCTTCAAATGAACTCTTACTTTTTCTTCTGCATCAGGTTGATCTATTGAAGAATAAGCTTGGGTTCGATGAAGCTTTCAATTACAAAGAAGAGCATGACTTGAACGCAGCTTTGAAAAGGTAACTAACATACAACATAATTTGCATAGGATTTTTCAAGTTGAGCCTGGTTCATCCACAGTAATTCATTATCCAGTTGATTGGTTCAGTGAATGAACCAAAATGTGCCACATTAGTTGAAGAATAAAAAAACTCAAAATTTGGCCATGCCATTCAACATTCATACTCCCAATTCCTCCAACAGATATTATCTCTTTAGTTTATCTCCAGAGACTGGGTGGACACATTTCAAACAATGAAAAAATTCATCACTAACTTTATTGTTTTGTTTGCCATCTCTAGGTATTTCCCTGAAGGCATTGATGTTTACTTTGAGCATGTTGGGGGCAAAATGCTTGATGCTGTGCTCCTCAACATGAGACACCATGGTCGCATTGCTGTGTGCGGAATGATCTCACAATACAATCTTGACGAGCCTGAAGGAATCAAAAATTTGTTGCATATCGGATTCAAGTGGATCCAAATGAAAGGATATACACATCGCAATTATTATCACCTATACCCCAAGTTCTTAGACCTTGTGCTGCCTTACATTAGAGAAAAGAAGATGGTGTATGTGGAAGACATAGTTGAAGGCCTTGAGAGTGGTCCAGCGGCCCTTGTTGGACTTTTTAGTGGTCGCAACTTTGGAAAACAAGTAGTTGTAGTTGCTCGTGAATGATTCAATCATACATTGTATGAATGTAGTATGTACCATTGTGTCAGATTACCATCCTACTCTTGACTTATGGAAGGTTTTTTTTTGAGGGTCAAGATCAGGTTAGTTTGTTGGGTTGGGGCTAGTGCTTATGGAGAATAATTATTTCCTATATATATATATAGAATGAAAATAAAGAGAAATTGTCCATTGCTTAATAAATGCTAACATATGCGTGTATGTACTTTTTACATCTCTTGAATTTAAAATCATTTACAATTGTACTAAAAATTAATGGAAATACTGCTTGGTTATTGGTCATTGGCCATGTGATATAATGGCATTCTTCTCCGTTCAATCTGTGAGGTTAAATTCGGAGTTGAATTCCTTCAACTTACATTTAAAGGGAAAAAATAAGGAGGTCTTGGCCAAGGAACTTGAGAACCATGTTCTTAATTCTTCCTTGCAGCTACAACACTGATAAAATCATAGCTTCAGCTATCACCATAGTAAAACAGACATGAATAGTCATTTGAATCATCACATGGTGGGTTGGATGAAGTTTCTTCCAAACTGATTTGGAGGTAAACTCTATCCAATGAAAGAAAAGCCTCATATCTTATATCTCAATAATATGTCATGTTAGCTAAATCCTAAATGAATAAGAAATTGCAGAAATTATCCTTTTCTGTTTAAGGCCCATAAGACGAAGAAGCATGCTTGGTAAACTTCAAGCAGAAGAAAATGAATCTTTCAACCACTCGTCTGGAACTCAAAACAAGGGATGACTTAGAGAGAGAGAGAGAGAGAGAGAGAGAGAGAGAGAGAGGTCTTAAATCGAGGACCTAAATTAAGGAGATCATCAGAACTCCATATGTTTATATGAACCTGAAGATATATGACCACATATAAGGCTTAAGCAAAAGGCATAAGCATCTACTTAGAGATATCGAACAACCTGAATGATGCTAATTCTTACTCAATGACAACGGTAAGCCAAATGCGTTGTCTTCTCCTCTTTACATCAATAAACACAAAAGTTACGAGGACAAAGACACCAAAGCATTTAATGCCACACCACAAATTCTCTTCCTTTCCACCTATTCCAAGGAGTATACACTCATCACATACAGGATTTACACAACACTATTATTCTTTTGAACCCAATAAGCCATTTGAGCCAACTTCACACACTTCTTTGCAACCTAGAAGGCACTGCACACAAGTAATACTATGCAGATAACTCAGTCCAACAACAGTAGAAGCAGATACAAAACACAAGGCAGAATTATTCACGAGCAATTACAACCACTTGTTTTCCGATGTTGCGACCACTAAAGAGTCCAACCAAGGCAGCTGGACCACTCTCAAGGCCTTCAGCTATGTCTTCTACGTATGTTATCTTCCCCTCTTTGATGTAAGGCAGCACAGTGTCTAAGAACTTGGGATAAAGGTGATAGTAATCGCGAACTGTAAATCCTGTCATATGGATGCGTTTGTATATGAGACACATCAAATTTTTTATGCCTTCTGGTTGATCAAGATTATACTGTGAGATCATCCCACATACAGCAATGCGACCATGGACTCTCATGTTTAGGAGCACTGCATCAAGTGTTTCACCCCCAACATTCTCAAAGTAAATATCAATGCCCTCTGGGAAATACCTGAGGATGGACACAAACCAATAATGTGTTTCAAAGATCAAAATACTGATGTATGTTTCAAAGAATGAAGATAATATCACCAAGGCTCTAATGGATGGGTATCAATTACAGATTGATATTTTTTATTAGACAGATACTAGATAATTTTTTAAATGTTGGTCACTATATTTCATATTCACAAACTAAAATCAGGTTTGTGGGCAGCACAAAGAAAAACCATGTCAAATGAGCAAGATTATCTGTACCAAACATTTTAAAATATAAGTCATCTAAATCACTAGATTCACTTCATTGCCTACATCACAAAGAATTGATAGTGATTCCATCATGATGAATAGCTATTAAAAAGATTGAGGACCAACTACCACAATTAATGTTACAAAATAAAATGACGTACTTGAAAACCTTCCATCTTTCTTTATTTTCACTTGCTTGATACTTCTATATTTAAGCCTTAGACCATACACCAAGGATTAGCCCAACCTTAAAGCTGCTACGGGCAAGGCCTAGAAGTTTCAATAAGCCAGTTGTTGATAATATATGTGGTGTCATATCAAGTAATGGCCCTTCCAGTTTGTTAAAATAATGCTAAAAAAGAACAACCTAATCTGCCAAGGAAACTGTATTTGCTTCAAGCTTCAGATTACAATTTTAAACTCCTATTATGCAAATGACATACTGACCTTTTCAAAGCAGCATCCAAGTCATGCTCTTCCTTATAATTGAAAGCATCATCAAATCCAAACTTATTTTTCAATAGATCAACCTAAAGTCATCACAGAAGAAAGTTGAGTTTTTCATACTTAAAAATAGTTATTTTATTTTATTTTATTTTTTTTTATGTGAATGATACATTCATCCCACCAGCCACACTCCACAATCACAGAAGGAGAAAAGGAATGTTTTTAGGAAAGGTTTGTGGGGAAGGAAGATTCCATACTGTCCAAATTACCCACTGTGGAATTCAGATAAAGAGCAGCTTGTAGATAAAGAAGGGCAGTGAGTACTAAAAAGTATATATCCAAATAGAATATACCTTTTCTTTACTTCCAGCACTTCCAACTACATAACAACCCAACAATTTTGCAAATTGTCCAACAAGCTGGCCAACAGCACCGGATGCAGCTGAAACAAAGACATATTCTCCTTTCTTAGGGGAACAAACTTCATGGAAACCAGCATAGGCGGTCATACCAGGCATACCTTTTTTAAAATGAAAAGGCAAAGTTAGAAGATTAGTGCACATTTACAGGGATAATTGATCAAGATGTCCACAAAATCAAAGGAGATCTTAAATTAATGAAACTACTCTTTGAGACAAGCATATCAAAAGGGTATGTAGCACAATCACCTTTGTCTAAATCTCAGGTCAATCCAAACTTTATAGAATAAGCAAACAACATACCAAGAAGTCCTGTATAGTAGGAAAGGGGTACATCACTGTGAGTGATCTTTCTGAGGCCTTCGGTTGCTGTGATTAGGCTATACTCTTCCCATCTAGCAGACCCCCAAACTAAGTCACCTGCCTTGAAGTCTGGATGCCCAGAATCCAAAACTTTAGCCACTCCATACCCGTTTATCGGCTGCAAGTTTTCACAAAGAAAAGTTCACAACTGCAAGCTCAAAGTTGTACACAACATAATTTTTAACAAGCAGTCACTCATGCGCATGTATATATATATACATATATGTATGTATGTATGTATGTATATCATTAATCTCTTTTAGTCGTACAAGGAGTTAGTTAATCTTTTAGTAGTTTCTAAAATGTTTAACAAGGTTATTCTTCTTCAAGCATTCTGCTTTCTTTCTTTTCTGTCATTTACCTCCACAAGTACCAAAAACATTCTCTGCATTCATCGTCAACTATATCTTATGATTTTATTTACCAATAAAAGATTCTTTATTGTGATTCCAACTACAAATATTCTAATACCATTAATTTCTAAATTAAATTTCCAAATTGAAAAAATTTCCATAAATCACGATGAACAATATATATCTCTCATCATTTCATTTGCAAAAAAAAAAAGAAAAAAGATTCTTAATTGAGATTCCGCTACACACATTCTATTGTATTTTAATTTCTACACCCAATTGCGAAATTGAACAATTACCTAATTTTTCAACCATGAATCACCATGGACAATATATAAATTCTTAAGTTGGAACCCAAGATTTCCAATTTCCAAATAGGAAAAGACAAAGAACTCAAAATACCATCTTGCTATACTATCATATTATGGGCAATCTCCAAATTTGAAAGAACCCCACTTCAAATTAGTCAAAAACAGTAAAAATTATCAGAACCCCATATCCCATATAGTAATTTTCTGGGGAACCAAACAGAAAAACTTACAGAACCAGGGGTGTAATTGGAGAATCCCTTAGGAACAACTCGTTGCATCAGGATACGCATGACAGGGTCACAGGACAAGTAGAGATTCTTCAAAAGAACACCATTGGAACCCTCTGGAACCTTCAATTTGATGGTACTTGTGGTCAAGTACATGTCTGATTCCTTGGGAAAACCAGTGAAATAGTCCTTGAATATCACTTGCTTGTTGCTCACTTCCTCTCCAACAACACTCGCCATTGCCACTATCTCAAACTGCAATCACTCTCTCTTTTCGTTTTTGTGTGGGTGTGTGTGACATTCGTGTGGAAGATATGAATTTGGGAAAATGATTAGTAGGTAATTTCAAAGTATCATAAATTCGTTTTTTTTATTATTTTTATATCAAATATTTTCATAAATTTAATTAATAGGATTTATGTGAATGGTAAAAATACGTATTTATGAAAGTTTACGGTACAGGTTAGGCTGCCAGCAACAGTTGAGGTCCTCGAGATGATGGCGGCTCGAAGAGCAGCTCTGTTTGCAAGGGAGCTAGGCTTTAGCTGGGTCTGTTTTGAAGGGGATGCGGAATTAGTGGTGAAATGCTTGCAGTCGGGGTTGGTTTCTAATGCATTGACAGGCCACTTAGTAAAAGACTTTATGTCTATAAGGGGGTATTTTCAGTCCTCCTCTATCATCCATGTAAGGCGGCAGGGCAATCATGTAGCCCATGCTCTAGCTAGGGATGCTAGGTTTTCTTTTCCTTTAAGAGTTTGGATGGAGGAAGTGCCACCAAATGTTTTCAGCTTTGTTGTTAAAGATTTGCAGTAGTTGTTTTTCTTCCCTCCCTGAGAAGGGAGGTTTCTCAAAAAAAAAAAAAAAAAAAAGTTTACGGTACATAATAATTTCCCATTAATTTGTATCTAGGATTACGTGTAATTGGTTACGGGGCAAGATGTTACTGTATTTGTACCATTGTTAATTACGTTACTAATGATTATTGGGTTTGAGAGTCAGCAGTGACGAATCACTTTGGGGGACTTCAGGAAAATGTCAATGATATAAAAAATTTCACAATTATTGTCACAATTTGTTAATTGATAAATTGTGAATGGTAAAAGTCAAATAGTAGGTCTATGCATTCCCTATCCATAATTCGCCACGTGATTAATTGTGATAAAAATTATAAAATTTTTTATGTCCGGGACTTTACTATGTTGAAAACTGAACTTTCCTAGTCCTCCCAAGTCAATGTTGTTTATGTAAGAATCTTTTCAGACCAGAAGTACAATATTTATTTATTTATTTTTAATCTTAGTCCTGTCATTTTTTAAGAAACAAGAAATTAAGGCTAGTTTGTTATGATTATTTAAATAATAATTTTTAGTATTTAAATAATGTATTTTTATATTTTTTTTTTATTTATACATATTTTCAAAAAATACAAATAATGTTGTTAGAATAACATTACTAAATGGACCCTAAATAATTGTTTTATTGTTAATTATACCACATCTAAAATTGTAAATGAAATTTTAAGGTATTAAAGTAATAAAAGTATCAATTTGATACTACTTAGATATGAAACTGATCAGAGACGGACCCACTATTTGAAAATTTTAAATAGTTTATAGGATGACTCATATTATAGAGTTTGAGTGTGAAATTGTTATAATCGGCCCTCTCAAATTTTTGGATTGGTCCAAATAGCGTAAAAGAAACTAATCACTTGAGCCTTTCTTTGGGTCCATGGACCCTCCATAGTCTAAATACAGCACAACAAAAAATCCTCAAATCACCAATATCATAATTCAATAATTCATAATAAAAAAAAATCTCATAGAAAAAAAAAAAATTCCTTTACGAGGGTTACAACAATTTATATGACTTTTTAAATATATTTATAAATTATGGAAAAGTGAATTACAATATTTAATTTTTTTTTCAAAAGATAATATGCAAAATTCTTTTAGAAGCCAATATTGATGATATAGCATTGCCAACTCTTAATATTAATATCCCAATTTTTTAAAACTATTGAACAAAATTTTGAAAAACTTCATTAGTGTGATTTTCAGTTGCATCCAAAAGTATGAGATTATCATATTGATGAGTTGGTCAACGTGATAAAAATCAACATATTAATTCCAATTAACCAAAATCGGAGATCCGAAGTCCTCTTCTTCTTCTAAAAAGGTTAGAATATCATGTTGTAAATTTCAACTTTTTGGTTCATATTATTTCCTTCTTGACTTAAATTTTTAGGTAATAAAGTGCTTTGCCCCACCCCCCCCCCCAGGTTCAAATCCTGGTTCCGTCCTTGAAACTGATATATAATTAAATTAGTTTACACTACCCTGCTTAGATATGAAACTGATATACAGTTAAATTAGGTGCGTTGAAATATTAAAATGGCAAGTTAGGTTGGATAGCAAGTTGAGTTTTTCTAAAACTGCCAAAACCTGATCCAATCCATCTATATATATGTATATGTGTATACAATCTTTTTAAAATATTTTTCTCATATTAAATTTAATTATTTTTTAAAACTCTTTGATTTACAAATGTTAATATGAAAAGTACACGTTTTTTTTTCTTTCAATTTTTCAAAATATTCGTAAATATATACTGTTACATGGATGTTGTTCTTTAGCCCCCCCCCCCCCCCTTTTTTTTTTTTTGTAGAAAAAGGTTAGAATTTGCTTATAGGTTGATACATATGTACTTATTTATTTATTTTATACAAGATAGAATTTCTACTCTAGCCTAATCTAAGTGTATATGTGTGTGAAGCTCCCTCCTAGAGACTTGAACCCTGGTCCTTACTCCTCACAAGCATTTATACTTGTAAAGTGACCACCGCACCAAGGATGCGCAGTGAATTACATATGTACTTTGACCTATGAGAAAATTGGTCAATTATTATGATATTTTCAATGGTTTATAGGATTTGGAGGAAATAAAAATTTTTTAAATTTAAATGTAAGTTGTAAAATAGATTTAAAGTTTAATATACAACACATGCTAAAATTAACTTGCTTAACCCACCTAATTTGCAGAATTGAAATAACCAAATTTTCAATGACTGCTCCATTTTTGGATGTTGGTGGGACAATGGTTTAGAAAGTTTTGCCTTGTAGTTATTGCAACCATGGCATAGCAAATTAGTTGAAAATGACAACTAAGCGTGCGTTTGGATTGGGCGTTTTGCCCAATTTGCATGTTTTGTGTTTTTTTTAGTGAGTCTTATAGGTACTGTTTACTTTTCCACCAAACTCAGCAAAACAAAGATTTATAGGTAAATTTAGGTCCCATCGCATTAGTCACACCTTTAAAAATTATTTTGCTACAGTATTTTCAGCAATAAGTTTTCAATTTTCAACAAATACGCAATATCCAAACACACCCCAAACTTTTCTTAATCCTGTCCTTTTTAAAGGAAACTGAAAAAGTAAATAAATGTTTTATTGTTAATTATAATACACATCTAAAACTGTAAATGAAATTTTAAGGTTACCTTATCAATTTGATTTCACATTTATTAATGGTATTAATTTTTCTTAGCAGAATTAAGGTTATTAATTTAGTTTGCCAAAATTTTCAAAACTAGGCATTAACTGGCACTCTGTGAGGGTGCTTTATATTTCTTTTTCTTTTTTTTTGGGTAAGGATTTAAAATTTAAATATTAAAGATTTTATTCATACTATAGTTAATTTATATAGATAACTGAAACCGTAAATCATGGCTATATATTAAAATAATTTCCTATAAAACATTAATTATTTTCATTTGTAAAATTTTTATAAATGGAATTTTAAATTTATTACCTCTTAGGGTAACAGAAATTTTGACTATTAAAAAAAAAAAAAAACAATATAAATTACTGATAGCTTGATTTTTAAAGGGAGTATCAATGTAAAACTAATATTTAATTAAATTATAACTTATAAATAAAATAAACAAAAAATATGTATTATTCTCTTTTTCAGAAAGCTTAAATGGTAGTATTGTTGAAGTATTATACTACTATCAAATTTTTTTTCTATTATTATTATTATTATTATTTTGAGAAAGTTTTCTGTGCATAATTGAATCATAATAGCGAATTAGTCCATTAAATTATATATGATTACCATTTTTCTTAGAAGAAAATTATATATAATTACCTAGAAGGTAAAATAAAGCAAATTTACATGAAGAGACATTAAAAGTGGAAAAAGGAGGACAATGAAATGAAATTTTGTGCCACCCTACCTCTACTTTCCAAAACAAATAATAAAACCAAAATAAATGAAAGTTTGAGTAGAACTAAGTATTAGTATTCTCTGACATTTTTCTTTTATATAGATACAATAAAATTTCAATTTATAGTATTCACTCCATGATGATTCTTCATTATCATTGAGCTAAGATATCAACCAATATTTTATATAGGTGGGGTAAATTTGAACATTGAATCTTTTATTTGATGACAATAGACTTTATTAGTTATGTTAACGGAACTCACATCTACTTAGAGATATGGGACAACCCAAATGATGCTAATAATTTTTGCTTATTGACAACAGTAAGTCAATTTCAAGTGTCTTCTCCTCTTCACAACATTAAAACAAAAGACACAAGGGCAAATGCCCCAAAGCATTTTCTGCAACGCCACAAAATCTCTTCCCTTCTATCTATTCCAAGGAGATTACACTCATCACAAACAGGAATTACAATCAATCATCAATACTTATATATAAAAGCAAAAATCTCCCGTGGAAAAGTATGAAGTTCTACCAAGTGGAACCTTCCTTTGGAATAGTCTTTCTATCTTCCACATTAAAATTTATCAATAAGTGCATTCAGCCAAAACAAAAAACAAAAAACTCTATCATTAAGTGAGACGTTATCTGCCAAGTGGCACCTTCCTTTGGAATAGTCTCTCCATCTTCCACATTAAAATTTATCAATAAGTGCATTCAGCCAAAACAAAAAACAAAAAACTCTATCATTAAGTGAGACATTACTAATCCACTTCTAATTTCCCTTCATGTCTGTAACGCCCCAAAATCATAAATAATAAAAATCTATTCAATCAAAATAATCCATAAAAATATTAAATAAGTGCAACCAACAACCAAAAATTTCATCACAATTATCAGAGCTCTAATCCCATCAAAGATAAAATATCCTCAAAATAATTTTCCAGTATAATATTCAATACCATAAAAATAATAATGAAATCCTCAGTTTCACAATATAATTTGTAACTGTTGTCTTCCAAGAACCACTACTCTAATGATCTCTTTAATGTATCTGTAAGGGGGAATAAAAGGGGGTGAGATAACTCAATAAGTGGAATTCACTAACATTTGGGTGTGGAAACAAACCTTTTAAATGAATATTCCATACAAAAAAGTTAAAAGTTGCAAATCTAATTGTACTTTAACATCAAATATTTCATATAAAAATATCATTATATTGTGAGCCATCATAATGGATCAATGCCATCATGTAAACAATTTTCCTAGGCTTTTTTCATGGTCAACATTTATGCCCCGTTGACAGGATTATGCTATCCCTTTTTAGAACTGGAACCTCCTTTTCATCCTTTTTCTTAAGGATGGCTCATTTGGAACCTAAAGGTGCACTTCCTTGCTAAGGAGCTCCCTCTTCGGATTCTTAATGGTACACTCCCTTGCTAAGGAGCTATCAAATGTGCACTGTCCCATTTTCTATAAGACTGTCCTTTGCTAAGAACTAGTTACAATATGATTGTCTCTTGCTAAGAACTAAATACAACACTGAGCTTTTAATAACGACTTACTATAGAATTGAAAACAAATTTCAAGATGCTCACAACAAATAATCCAGTCATAATACTCAAAAATACAAAGATTTCTCCACACATACAAATTTAAATAAGTTTAGGTTGTCCCACAAGTTTTTCATATAACAAATAGTTAATATTTCCATACAATGTGCACATCAAACATTTATAGGATATTGATATATTTATAGAATATCAACATATTTCTTTGATATAAGGATAATTTGATAATCGAAATTGTTTTGGGAAAATCCCCAAAAGTTAGTAAACACCAATTACCTCTTATTTGCAAAAATGAAATCAACCACCCTTGAGTCACAATAAATTAGTAGAATTAAAACCTAGCAACACCAAAAATAGGTCCATCAATACACAAATTTCCCACTTAAAACTCTGTTTTCACACTCAAATAGTTTTATAAATTTCCCACTTAAAACTCTGTTTTCACACTCAAATAGTTTTATCTATCAATATTAACGCCTATGGAAATGTTAGATTCTTTGAGATACACTTCAGCTGTGTTAGATTTTTGGGCTTACAAATATTTCTGCATAATTAGATTTTTGGCTCTGCCTAATCAGATTTTTGGCTTAAAAATATTGCTGCCCAATAAGATTTTTTCCCATTAATTTAATCATAGATATTCATGAAACTCCAATATAGTTGAATCTTGAATGATGGATATCTAATCAATCTAATATATAGTTGAAGCTAATATTATATCTTAATTTTATCAATCCCATAGCTAGCCCTTTATTCCCCTGATGCTGCCAGATTAATGATAAAGCTAGACAAGTTTTTGAACATTGGCAGGTGCTTGAATGACAGATTGTGAACTTAGATAGATGGTGCAATTATATAGTAAGCCATAAGCAGCTTTTTCTCATTAGCATGGTGACAAACTAATTTCCTAAGTCCAAACCTAACCACTTGTGATCTGTGCAGCACAAAGACTAATATACATAAACATTCTCTATCTTAGGTGTGTGAGATATCAATAGCCCTTAAGCTATATAGACACTTGCTAGGTATCACATAAATAAAAGAACCCAAGAAATGAGGAGGGCTGACCTGATTCTCCCACGCACAACCGCAGAGAAGACTGAAAACAAGAAGATTGCTTAGTGCCACTAAAAGAGGGGAGATCTCCTATTTATATATATACACACATATAACTCAGATAAAAGGCAAGGTTTTTTTTTTTTTTTTTAAACTTATTAAGGCCCATATATTTACCTATGACATCTCAGTTGGGCCTCTTATACCACAATAATTATTTGATTTAAATATCTTAGACCCAAATCAATTAAATCCATTTAATTGTGGGCTTCCTTTTTAATTTATGTATAAGAAAGAAATAAGTAATAAAATAATGGGGTGTTACAATGTCTTATAGCATACCTGGTGCAATTACACAATAACATAAACCCATGTCTCCTTTCACCTCTTGCTATTCTCTTATTTCTGTCTCTTCTCTTTCCCATACATTTGGTCATGTCGTGCATGTGGTTTTGTCTCAACCTTAAGAAATGAGTGCAGAAGATGAAAAGCCCTTAAATCCACCACACGGACATGCTCTCCACACTTACAAAACTTGTCTTTCACTCTCAAGCTTTGTTAATTTCTTCTCTCTTTGGATACTGTAAGTGCTTCACTCGTGCCTATTTTTTCTTTAATTTTTAATGTATTTAATCTGATGGTATGCCAAATTGTGAGAAGCATAGATGGAGTTCTAGAATTATATAAATATTATATTATTGTTGTTTAAGTGTGTGTCTTTGCCTCCTTGGCTTCATTTGTGTAGTGATGTTTGTCTCTCCAATTCTTATTGTTTTTATACTAAAGGTTTATTTTTGGTTTTATATGTTTTTGGGTGTGTCTAATAAAAAACCAAAAAAAATCACTATTTCAAATGTTTGACATGAAAACAAACTTCTTTTATAGATTAGAAGCCCCAATTTGGTCTTTAAATGCTTCTTTAGCAACTTGAGAAAAATGCTATGGCTATGGCTTAGTGAAATAGCGGATGAAAACCAACGTCAAGATCATTGAAACTAGGTAGTTTTTTTTTTTTTTTTGCTCATATAATTCAAATTCTTCAATTTTTTAGACATAATTTTTTGTAGTTTTATTGTTTGATCGTAACTTCATAAGGTTAAAGTATGTTTTTATGTATAGCTTCAATTGTAATTGATTTTATGATTTGACTATAGAAGAAAAAAAATCCTTTGCTTGGCTGATGAGGAAGTTTGAGGAATAAGAATTGAAGCTTTTTCCTTTTTCTATTGTGTATTCCTTATGGTATTGATCAACCAAATTGGACATATAATTGTAAACAATTAAAATTTATTAGATTTTAAAACTATATTTTCTTTCACATTCCCCTATATTTCTCATATAGAATAATGAGAAACTTGTGAAATTTATATAAGAAGATACTAATTTTAATCATTCATTTGCCCAAATATTTACATAGAAAGTAACACCTCGGCCTTCTACCTCAATGATCCGTTAGATTCTACCAGCATATGTTCTTAAACCAAAATGAAGGGCAGTATGTATCAAAAGCGTATGGCTTGGAAGCATATAAATAATACACATGTTTGAGACACATACCTTATTTTGAAGAGTTCTTATCTCTAGTGTGGCACTTGAGGAAGTCTTAAAATTATGAACCGAACAAAATAAAGAGTTCTTATCTTTTAAATTTTAATTAGTTTTTATCTCTAATGTGATACTTGAGGAAGTCTGAAAACAAATGATAACAAGTCGTTCATTACAGCATTGAGTTGTAAAGGGAGAGCAATTTGAATTTGGAGAAAGCAAAACTAACAATGATTGTCTACGCTATTACTTTTGAAATTGAGATATGCTGTAAGAGATATCATCTTAGAGGGAGATTTAGGTTATGTTATTGACAAGTTTTGATCTAAGGAGGAAGATAATTCATGGTTGGGAGCAATGGTAGAGGCAACAATATTAAGAATAAATATTATGCATAGTCATAAAGATAATTTTATATAAAAAGATATAGTTTTTAATAAAATATTTTAAAGTAAATTTATACTGTACCCGTGCATCGCATGAGACATCAGCTAGTTACCTGCAATGCTTTTATTCTTTTCAACCCAATAAACCATTTGGATTGTGCCAACCCTCAAAACACATGCTTTGCAAGCAACACTAGGAAGACACTGCACATAAGTAGAGACTAAAGTAGAGGATGAATTATTCTCGAGCTACTACAACTACTTGTTTCCCTATGTTGCGACCCTTAAAGAGTCCAACCAGGGCAGCTGGACCACTTTCAAGGCCTTCAGCAATGTCTTCCACATACACTAGCTTCCCCTCTTTGATATAATGCATCACAGTTTCTAAGAACTTAGGATAGAGGTGATGGTAATCGTGAAATGAAAATCCTTTAACTTGGATGCGCTTGAACATGATGTGCATCACATTTTTTATGCCTTCGGGTTGATCAAGATTATACTGTGAGATCATTCCACATACAGCTACACGACCATGGGTTCTCATGTTTAGGAGCACTGCATCAAGTGTTTCACCGCCAACATTATCAAAGTAGATATCGATTCCCTCTGAGAAATGCCTGATGATGGACAAAAACCAAAATCAAGGAAATATTGCGTAAGGCTTGGATATGAAAATTCAATGTCTATATTAATTATTTTATTTTTATTTTTTATTTTTTGGGTGGAGCTAGGGGAGCTCTTTTTTAGATTAAGTAAAAAAATTCACAGTCATACACAATTGAATCTGCGAGCTCCTAATTTCCTTTTCTTTATCAAATAAATTTCTTAATGTTGGTCACAATATATCATATCTCAGAGGCATTTGTATTCAAATTATGCAAATGACATACTATACACTACAAGAAATTTGGTCTTTAGCGACGGCATATAGTCGTCGCTAATGCTTTAAATATCGTCGCTAATTATATTGGTGACAAAAAATGTCGTCGCTAACTTTCGTTAAACGAATTTGGTTACAAAAAAGTTTTTTAGTGACGATATTAATGTTGTCGCAAATACAATACTATTAACGACAACAAAATTGTCGCTAATAATGATAATTGTCATCATAAATAACTCGAGACCCCAAGACGAAATGTCATCGCTACTATCTCATTAGTAGTGACAAATTTTTTTGTCGTCGCTAGTAGATTATTATTAACGACAACATGTTTGTGGTCATTGATATATCATTAATAGCGACGACACTTGTTGTCGTCACAGATAACGATATATAAGTGACCACAAACATGTCATCATTAAAAATTGCATATTAGCGATGATATTGTTTGTCACTAATGATATGATAAAATATTAGCGATGACATTGTCGTCGCTAATAATATTTTTCATTTTTTTCTTTAATATTTACATTCTGAATTTTACATGGGTACTTGTTGGGAAATAACAAACCACAATTCTATACGCATCACAAATTTTCAATCACAAATACTCATATAAGTATAACAACTGCTCAATCAATAACTACTAATAAAGGAAAATAATACCCAAGTTCAATATTATATACATAATATAAGTTCGAATCTATTCACTCAAATACTAATCAAATGATAACGAATTCCTCATGAAGATATGCAACCAAGCTAAAACTTTGTTGCAATGAAATATATCTCCCCTCGACATCATCTATAACCCAAGGCATGCGATATTTTGACCTGAAATAAAGAGCATAAACCAATGTAAAGGTCAACTAAAATAGATAACAAAAATGCTTAATAAATAGTTTTAACATCCAAGTAAAATTTTAACATTTATATTTTTCAAAAATACCATAACTAAGAAGATATGAAAGCTTTATGCATTTAACAAAACTTAAACTACATCAAGACTCATTCTCCAAAAGAAATTAACAATCATAACAAAGAACATATCCAAAGATATTTGTAAAGAAATTAAAGTAAAAGAATTTAAAGCAAATGAAAAATCATTAATACATACGAAATATCACTCATCTAAAAAACATATCATGAACTTAAAGCAATAGAATTTAAATGGAGACAAACAGATTGTTATTAAAACAAAATTTTAAAAATTTTAAAAAATTAAAAAAAAAAAAAAAACTTAATTCTTTCTTCTACTCTCCAAACCAAAAAGATAACAGTCTAGCATCATAGGAGAATCTTTCTTTTGGAAAATAACAGAAAGACAATAGACATGTTGAGTCCCAACATCCCAAACAAAAAAATGAGAGATAATTAATGTTTTTTTCCTACCATGTACAATACACAATTCAATATACAATTTAAGTCCTTTGTTGTTCATAGAATGCTACAAAAAAATGTAATAAATTATTACATGAGTTAATATGTCCGAAAACACAAGAAATGATATAAAATTAGATTCTATACCATATTTTTATCTATAAATGGAGAAATTGACAAGAACCTCAAAGTAATTCTCTATTAGTTCTACACACTCATACTAAAATAGATGGAAATATTGTGAGAGAGGAATGACATGGGAAGTGGTTACATTTAGAACTCAAGAGTGAAAGAATAAAACTAATCCACTTCTTTCATTGTCCCCCACCCCCCCACCCCCCCCAAAACAAGATTTAAGAAATTAAACTACTCTCTTCCTCTTGGTACATTTTGGCCACAAAGGAAATTATTGAAATACTCTAATGAAAGTGGTCTACAGTTTTAATGAACATATACTGATATAGTTAAATGCATGTCTTTTCAACCTGTGAATTCACTTTATTTGTCACTCCAATGGCCTACTGCACTACATCAAATTTAAACATTATTCTATTAGCATATTTAGTAGATTAGTATGACAAAAAGAGCAATGTGGTACTAGCATTCTATTAGCATATTTGTGGTTCTAGCATTTTTCTTTAAAGAACTAGCCGGTAAATACTGTGATTTCACTATACTTATCACTTCAATAGCCTACAACACCACCATCAAATTTAAACATTATACTATTAGCATGTTTAGTAGATCAATATTAAAGAACTAGCTGGTGAATACTGTGAACATGATAATTAATCCTTGTGCCAGTGAAGATTGCTTCCAGTGATCAGGAAATCAAAAATACAAAAACCATTGCTTTATTTCCAACACTCCGGATAGGCGGAAGGATCTATGTCCATCCCCAACTTCCTTTCAATCCACATCGGCAAATTTAGGCTTTCTCTACTGGGAGTCATCATAAGGAGGAATGGGAATACGCTGGTTCGATAAGCCAAGGAGACTCAAATTAGTTAGATGGTAACTTTGGAAAAAGCAGACAGCTCTTCCTTCCCCACCCTCCGAAGTTACCCGTGAATCTCCCCTTCAGATCTTACCACCGAACTGACCTTCTGTGCTCTTCGAAACCTTTTCCGATTCGACGGAATGGTAGTTTTTTTTTCAATCTCATTTATGTAGGTGAGAAGTATCAGGCTTTCATCCGATTTGTTGTGGATTGAATGATGGATAAACCAGCAAGTAGGGTCTTGCCTAGGTTGAACATGCGCAACTAAAGGGCATAGCTATGTAAACGCAAGGATTGCTCCAGCCTATGAAGGGAAATATGGTCCCAGACCTGTCTGACCTACCATTAGCTTTGCTAAAGCAGTACTACCAGGGTAAGGACAGGTGGCATAGCGCAGCCCTCACCCATGTGAGTGACTGGACACCACATCTCGACCAGCTCGTCCCAACGGAGCGAAGAGGCCTCCTCAGCGCGAAATCCTGACATGAATACAAAGAATTTTTTGGGTATTTCAGAGGAGCCCAAAGGCACTCTCTATGAAATCCTATGCTCATGTCTTTATCCTAAGGGCTATAGAACTCTCTCTGGCAAGCATTAAGCTATCGAACTGCCGACTCTATAAGCTTCTACGTGCTATATTCTCTTCGCCTAACACATTCACCTACCTTTTCTTGCAAATGCAACATTACCAACTAATAGACAAGAATATCACTAATCCAAAATGCATGTGATCTTGCTGGTAAAACAACTAAAGCCAAAAAACCAAGAGGCCTTGATATCATAAACAAAATCAAAACAGGGGGGAAAACCAAAAATAGAATCTTAGAACCAAATATTTTTAATTTTTCTTCACTTTCTTATTAAGCAAAATTACCAACATCAAGATGGCTTTCACCAGGGAATTTAAGGTGGGGCAGGGGCTGAAAAAATCTGTTCAAAATAGTCATTCAAAAATACACAAAACAATCAACACTCCCAATATCAATGTAAAGCACCTTATATCACCATGCAAACCACCCGTTTGCTCACACTCAACAACCCACTACAAAACAGTTATGAAATTCTAATGTAAAGCATTTACTGTGCTCAAGCCAAACACACGGCTCTTCAAAAAAAATCAAAACTCACCACCTACAAAGAATGCTTAGCCTATAAAAGATGAGTTTAATTTAAAAGGAATTTATTAATACAATAATTACATATTTACAACACATGAAATTCTAATGTAATATAATGAAAAAGAAGTAGATACCAAATAAAAACTTGC
Source organism: Quercus lobata (assembly GCF_001633185.2). NCBI lineage: Eukaryota > Viridiplantae > Streptophyta > Magnoliopsida > Fagales > Fagaceae > Quercus > Quercus lobata. Next base: position 63,142,743 of record NC_044913.1, read on the forward strand.
TTCATAGGCTCATAGGTTTCAAATAAGCAAAGCTTGGCTGGGTATTAAGAACACTAAAGTTCAAACAACTCCTCAAGTCAAGCCCATAGAGACATATAGTAATCACTAAAATTTCTGACTTCCATCAAAATCATAACAAAATATAAAAGACAACGAGAAGGGCCATAGTATCATGGTAATCATGATTTCAAGCATATGGTATATCTGACTCACCACATGCCGAAAAGGCATCATTATCAGCATCCATGTCATCCGTAGACAGATGTAGTGTGTTCACAATCCCATAATCACTAGCCACATGATGTTCAGATTCATCATATCCCCATTTTCCATCAACATAGAACTTGTACTGCATGCAAGTTAATCCACATATAAGGACATTCATGTCTGTTAAGAATCAAAATTTAAACATCTTTACCATCATGACAAAAAATTTGTATGCCTCATAGTAGGCATTCTTTATTCAAATAGAAGGAATTTCAAAGGCTTGCATTTATTTTAACAGATTCAAGCACTTTAAGCCCATATATCAGTATAGTAATAATTAAAATTTTAAAATGTAATTTAACCAAAATCAAAAATAAAAACTACCAAATTAACTCAAAGTGAAACAAAGGTGAGAGGGGTTGTTGTACTTTCAATTTCACTACATAGCAGGTCAGTCATCTTGTAAAAATGGTTTGGTCCATGAAACATTGGATTTATTGTTGCATTTATACAAAGCTCTAAGGCAAGTGTCCTTTAGTCCATAATTTTAGTGAGTATCATTTCATAAAACCTTAAAAACTGTTAATTTAATTTTTTCTTAATAATTTTTATGAAAAAATAAAATAAAAATGAGCATATTATAAAATTATAAAATATATAATCACGGAAAGGGCCTTAAATTTTTTTTTTTTTTTTTTTCAATCATAGAGAAATTGACTTTTACACTTGATTGGTTTAATTAAAGAACTAGCTTCGTATTATTTATTTATTTTTATTTTTTTTGGAGAATGAAAGAACTAGCTTAGTTGAACCTGCATTTTCAAGGGAAGGAGATAAAGCTGCTTTTTATTATTCATTATTAATTATTATACTTCCAATGTATATCTATCATGCATTAACAGTACAACTGAACCTAGGATTGAACTAAAAAATAAATAGTTGAATTCTAGTTGAGTCGTGTCAGAATCTTCCTCTGTTTGGTTTGGTAAAAAAAAAAACCAGAAAAGAAAAAAACAACGGCATTCTCTTACTTGTTATCTCATTTACATTCCTCATCAAAGAGCTTCTTCTACTCCAATCTTCAAACCTCACATTTCCACAATCTCAAAACTCCAAAACCACACACCATCACGCCTATCTTAAGAAAAAAAAAATTAAATAATAAAGCATTAAAACTGAATACTACAATGTTAAATATATCTCTTAACTTAAAGCTTTAGAACACTTATTAACAAAATCAAGCAATTTATTTATTCTTCCTTTTCTTTTCTAGTTGCACCTACCAATAAATGAACTTTCAAAATATAGTTTCGTACTAATACCCATTAACTATAATGAATCAATCAAACCCAAGACTAGCTAAGACCTGTCAAAGGTAGAATGTAGTCACTAGTCAAGGACTGGAAGTACCATTAACATTAAGCTACAAACAAGGCTAGTGATGAATGTAGACCTTTCCCCCAAACTTTCTAGCTCTCTCTTTTTGGTTTTGGCAGATTAAGCAACTCCTTTCAATAACTATGAGCCACCCTATAGCATCAATCAAAAGGCAACTCTGCTATCCTTATTTTTATACAACTACTAAATGGAAGTAGTAATTGTAAACTTCCAAAGCTTCATGTCACTGCCCTAAGCCACTCTTCATTAATAGGGGTGACATTGACCCCATGAATCATGATCATTGCTCAAGACAAGAGCTGCCTAAATCATGATAGTAATAACCCCAAAACCTAAAAATGACAAAAATACCCCCTAAAACTATAAAATGATCAAAATACCCTCTAAACCTTAAAAATGACCAAAATACCCCTAAAACCTAAAAAATGACCAAAATACCCTCAAACCTATAAAGTAATGAAAATACTCCTAAACCTTTAAAATGACCCAAATAAACCCAAAACCTCTAAAATGGCCACAAACAACCTAAAACCTCTAAAATTACCAAAATAAGGGTTTAGGGTATTTTGGTCATTTTTTAGTTTTAGGGGGGGTTTTGGTAAATTTTTAGGTTTATGGTGTATTTTTATCAACTTACAGGTTTAGGGGGCATTTTTGTCATTTTATAGGTTTCAAGGTTTTTTGGTCATTTTTTAGGTTTCGAGGATATTTTGGTCATTTTAAGGTTTAGGGGTTATTTTGGTCATATTTAGGATTCAGGGGTATTTTGGTCATTTTTTAGGTTTCAGGGTTACTTTAGTTAATTTTTAGGTTTCAAGTGTATTTTGATCATTTTTTAGGTTTAGGGGGTATTTTGGTCATTTTTAGGTTTAGGGGATATTTTGGTCATTTTTAGGTTTCTAGGTTATTTTGGTCAATTTTTAGGCTTCGGGGTTATTTTCACCATTTTTTAGGTTTCGGAGGTACTTTGGTCATTTTTTCGGTTTTTGGGGTATTGTGGTCATTTTTTGGGTTTCAGGGGTATTTCTGATCATTTTTGAGTTTTGGAGGTATTTTGATCATTTTTAGGTTTCAGGGGTATTTTGGTCATTTTTTGGATTTCAAGGGTATTTTGGTCATTTTTTGGGTTTTGGGGATATTTTGGTAATTTTCAAGGTTTGGGGGTATTTTTGGTCTTTTTTTTTTGGATTTTGGGGGTATTTTGGTAATTTTAAGGTTTTGGGGGGGTATTTTGGTTATTTTTTGGGGTTTAGGGGTATTTTTAGTCATTTTTTCGGATTCGGGGGTATTTTGGTCATTTTGTAGGTTTCGAGGTAATTTTGAGGTTTTGGGGGTATTTCGGTCATTTTTTAAGATTTTAGAATACTTTAGTCATTTACACTTAGGGGCATTTTGGTAATTTTGATAATTGGGTAATTTGGTGGGTTGGGGTTTACCCATAATAATTGGGTTGGGTTGGTTTGGGTTGGAAGCAATTAGTTAAATGGATTTTAATGGGTAAATGAGTTTTATACACCCAACCCAAAAACCCACTCATTTAACACCCCTACACCATACTTAGATCTGGAATTCGACAGTCGAATTTGGAAAGTGTAATGAAAGGTTAATTATGTTAAATTATGATCACAATCAGACGGTTAGATTTAGAGAAAGATGTGGTCAAAGTTTTGTTAAAGTTGGTCAAATCTGGTTAAACTTAATAGATGGTTATGAGACCGCTGGATTTGGTGAAACTTGGTTAAGTGGGAAGGTTTTTAGTGGGTTATTGGGTATTGGCATAGTTGTTAGCAAACCTCAAAGAAGAAATAATTTTACAAAATGATGAACATGATGTTAATATTGACTTAGATAGAGTTGATTAGGCAAGATGATGAAAAAAACTATAATTTTGGCTCATATATCATGTACTATCACTTTTGGGTTTAATCAATTTGAATATGTATGTTATAAATATATGTGAATTTGATTTATTTAGTTAGTTTTGCTAAATATTATTACATAATTGATGATTAAATTAGTTATTAGTTGAATATATTATGGTTTATGATGAATATACCATTCATATATATATATATATATATATATGTATCTATAAATTTTTTTATATGTAATTTTACTAAGTATTTGTGTATCTTACGATACATGATACAAAAAAATAAAATATTGATTCACGATATGATTCGCATTTTGATAGCTATGGGTATTGGTTAGTATTAATTTTGAGTGAAATCAAAACTTTATTGATTTTTGTTATTTTATCGATTTCAAGTTTCAAATGGGTAATGTGGGGGCTATGGCCCAAAGTAACGAGTTGGGCCTTAGGCCATCTGAGGACACCAATGAGTCCGAGGAGACAACGTGACTTAGATGATCTACGTTATAAGCCTTGTCATAGGAAACAAGAAAAAAAGTCCGAGGAGGAGCTCCTCCTTGGACACTGAAAATCCAGAACAGAGGTATGTTCAAACCACTGAAGCGCACCCCCTAAACACATAAAAAGGAAGAAAACCCAAAATATCTAAGCAAAAGCTGCCATCACCACATTAAATACACTGCAGCTACTTTCCTGACCGCATTAATGTGGAGAAGACCCTTGAACAGTGTTATCTTGGCTATCACAACTCACAAATGACTGAAAGGGGTGTCTAATGGGATAGATGCTCAAGTGGGGGCTTGGATAATCAACAAGTGAAAAGCCTAGATGATCAAGAAGAGCCTTTATAATATATAGAGGCCCCCATAAGAAGGGGATGAGAAAAGGAGGAGAGAATACTGTAGCATGCAAAAGAACCCTAATGTAATGATCTGTATTCATAAATAAAATTCTAAGTCTCCTTGGATCGGAGGTCATTTCATCATGATAGCTTTTGTTCCTGTCTGGATGTTCCTTAATCCCATGCGAACCACTGCTTAACTCATCTAAACCTAGTTCTTTGACCCATACTCTACACAATTCATTGTATTGGGCTTTTTTGACCAGGATTCCATATAGAGTGGGCCTGGGCTCCAAATCTTGTCCCTACAAGTAAAATTATGATTTGAGAGTATTTTGAGGCAACAAGCCCTCCCTTGTCTCTTTGTTTTTTTTTTTTTTATTTAACATATTTGAGAGTATTTAATTACTTTAGAGGTTTCAGGGTTATTTTGTTCATTGTATAAATTTGGGGGTATTTCGGTCATTTTAACGAGGTTAATGGTATTTTAATCATTTCAAATATTTTAAAGGAATTTGTGTCATTTTAAATATTTTAAGAGGCATTTGGAGGATATGATAAATAAAAAATCATATTATATCAAAATTATTTTGGCCACATATTAGTGACGACAATCTTTGTCGTCATTAAAAGATCTCTAATAGCGACGACCTAATTTGTCAATAATATATAATCTACTTCCCTCCATTAATTCCCGCCACTTTTTGAGAGTGAAATTTTTTCCCTCCATCATATTTTGGTAGATATATTTGTGATGACATGTTGTGTCATTGCTAAAAGGTGACTATCAGTGACAACAATTTATATCGTCTCTAATAGTCTTCTATTAGCAACGACCAATGTGTCGTCACTAATAAAGAAAGCATGTATATAATATATTTACTATATATATTAGGCCACATATCAGTGATGACACACAAGGTCATCACTAAAAATGATTATTAGCGATGATAGATGTCGTTGTTAAAATAAACCTTATTTTAGCGATGGGAATGTCGTCGCTATAAAATTTTTTGTAGTCGCCAAAAGTTTCCCTCCATTTTCCAAAAGTAAATAAAATTCCCTCCATGGTGTTAGCGACGACTTATTAGTGATTACCTTAGTGTTGTCGCTACTATGCACTTATTAGCGATGACCATATATTGTCGTCGCTAATGTGTGCCTAATAGTGACGACTTTTTCGTTGTCGCTAAAACATTGGTCGCAAAAGACCAAAATTCTTGTAGTGATACTTGTATGGAATAAACCCGAAATCCCAACCTATGAGAAACAAAAAAATAGAGAAAAGACATGCCAAAGAAAACAATCACTCGCATAAGACAATATTTATGTGGTTCGGCAATTTGCCTACGTCCACAGAGTTGCAGGGATTTCACTATTATCAGGAAAAAAATACAAAATGCGGCTATAGTGTTTTCAATCTCTTAAGAATGACAACAACCAAACCCTAATCACCAAAAACGGTTTCTATATCCTACGCATAGGATTCACAACGGTTTCTAAGCCTCAGTAAATCTCCCATTAAAAACCACGTAACATTATTCGGGTCAGGTCGTCAACCGGATCAAACACAACTAGACTCCATAAGCCCAACAAATCTCCCACTTGGAGACTAGTTCAATCACCAACATCCACCGCAATCCTCCAAAAACAATCCCTCATCCCTGCAACTCATCCTCCTATCCTCAAGCTAGAAGGCCAACTGAAGCTGTACAGCTTCAGCTTCTCAATAGTGACACCCTTAGTCAACATGTCTACTGAGTTCTTAGATCCACAAATCTTCTCAAGTATTACCAGCTTATCTTCATCAAGGTAACGGATAAAGTGGTATTTTGTCTGTATATGCTTCGACTTTGAATGAAAAGCAGAATTTTTGGCAAGAAAGATTGCACTCTGACTATCACTGTGTAGAATTCCCATCTCCTGCTTCTTACCCAATTCATCTAAGAAACCCTGTAGCCAAATCATCTCCTTTCTAGCTTCACTTGTTGCAACATGCTCAGCTTCTGTAGTAGACAAAGTGACAATTTTTTGTAGATTTGAAGCCTATGATATAGTTGTATCACCTAGAATAAAAATAAACCTAGTAGTACTCTTTCTACTATCAATATCACCAGCAAAATCAGCATCTACATAACCCTACAGTTTCAAACTTGCACCTGTGAAGCAAAGACATGTATCTGATGAACCCTTCAGATATCTCAAAATCCAATGCTGCTTTCCAGGCCTACTCATGAATCTGCTCACAACTCCCACTGCATGTGCAATGTCTGGCCTTGTACACACCATAGCATACATCAAGCTGCCAATAGTTGAGGCATACGACACCTTGCTCATATAGTCCCTTTCTTCTTCTGTCTTCGGTGATTGTTCTTTGCTTAGTTTGAAATGACTACCCAAGGGTGTGCTCACTGGTTTAGCTTCATTCATGTTGAATCTGTTGAGAACTTTCTTCACATACTCTGACTGTGAAAGTTTCAATGTACCATTAGCCTTGTTTCTAATGATTCTCATACCAAGGATTTGCTTTGCAGCTCCCAAATCCTTCATTGCAAACTATTTGAACAACTGCTTCTTCAGATTATTAATCTCCATAAACATATCATCCATATACGACAGTATTATGATGTAAGAATTGTCAAAAGACTTAACATAGCAATAGTGATCAGCTTCACATCTCTTGAACCCAATTCTATGCATAAAATTATCAAATTCTTGTACCACTGTCGATGAGCTTGTTTTAGGCCATACAAACTCTTTTTCAGTTTGCAAACTAGATTCTCTTGTTCCTGAACAATGAACCCTTCTGGCTGAATCATGTAAAGGTCTTCCTCCAAGTCACCATGAAGAAATGCCGTCTTCACATCTAACTGCTCAAGATGTAAATTTTCTGCAGCCATCATTCCTAGTACCAGTATAATTGTTAACATCTTCACAACTGGAGAAAATATCTTTGTGTAGTCAATGCCCTCCTTCTGCTAGAACCCTTTAACAACTAATTTGGCCTTGTAACGTTTGCTACCATCATGCTCGTTCTTTATTCTGTATACCCACTTGTTGTGCAAAACCTTCTTTTCTACTGGCAATTCGGTCAGTTCCCATGTCTGATTCCCCAACAAGGAATCCATCTCATCTTTCATGGCTAACTCCCACTTGCTTAAATTCTTATCTTGCAAGGCTTCATCATAACATTCTGGCTCACCACCATCAGTCAACAGGAGATAATTTAGAGTGAGTGAATAACGCTGTGGAGGTCTAATGTTCCTAGAAGATCTGCGGACTTTAACTATAGGTGTACTCAAATCTGCCTGTGAATTTACATTCTCCTTATCTTCTTCACCCCTTTTCTGGACAATACTTTTCAGTCAATTCATCTAAGTTGACAAACTCAAATTTCTTTTGATCTATCTTTGTAACATTTGACACTACAGTTGACTTATCCTTGTACATAACCTGTTCATTAAATATCACATTTCTACCTCTGATGATTTTCCTGTTTTATTCATCCCAAAACCTATAGCCAAATTTCTCATCACCATAGCCAATGAAAAAACATATTTTAGACTTTGCATCAAGTTTACTACAAGCATCAGAATCAATATGAACATAAGAAATACAACAAAAAACTTTTAAATGTAAAAACTTTACCTCTTTACCGTTCCAAACCTCCTCAGGAAGTTTGAACTCCATAGGAACTGATGGTCCTCAGTTTATCAGGTAAGCTGCAGTGCCAACAGCATCAGCCCAAAAAGTTTTTGGTAGTCCAGCATGCAGCCTCATACTCCTAGCATGCTCATTGAGAATTCTATTCATGTGCTTAGCCACACCATTCTGCTGTGGTGTCTTAGGAATGGTCTTCTCCATCCTAATTCCTTGTGTAGCATAATACTCACTGAACCCTCCATCTATGTACTCTCTTCCATTATCTGACCTCAAAGATTTTACTTTCAAACATGTTCCTGTCTCAACCATGGCCTTCCACTTTTTAAAAGTTTCAAATACATTAGATTTATTTTTCAAAAAATAAACTCATACCTTTCTGCTTGAGTCATCAATAAAAGTGATGTAGTACCTTGAACTTCTAAGGGGTGCAACCGAAGAAGGCCCCACAAATCAGTGTGTACTAATTCCAATTTTTCAGCCTTCGGTGTCCTGCCAGTTTTCAAGAAGCTCACATTTTTCTGCTTTTCTAAGATGCAACTTTCACACATGTCAAAATCAATGGACTTCAATTCTGGTAGGTTTCCTTTTGATAGCAGCATTTTCATCCCTTTCTCATTCATGTGACCAAGTCTACGGTGCCATAGGCTTGTATCAGTACTTGCATCAGCAACTACAATTGTGTCTTTGGAACTTGAGGTCATATATAGAGTACCAGTCTTCTTTCCACGAGCCAATATCCTAGCTCCCTTTGTAACCTTCCAAGTACCACCAATAAATAGTATTGCATGTCCTTCATCATCAAGTTGTCCAACAGAAATTAGATTCTTCCTTAGGTTAGGAATATGTCGAACCTTCTCTAATAACCAAACAGATCCATTGGACAACAATATGCGGACATCTCCCATACCTATAACATCCAAGGCTGAACCATCAGCCAAATACACCTTACCAAAATTACCTACAACATAATTCTATATGATTTCTCGGTGTGGAGTGGTATGAAACGAAGCTCTTGAGTCTAAAACTCAATCATCAAGTGGATTGTCTACTACAAAAAGTAATGCATCCTATACCTCTTCTATTACAGCATTTGCAGAATCATCTTCATTCTTTTTCTTAGGACTTTTGCATTGCCTCCTAAAGTGACCTGTTTTTCCACAGTTTCAACATTGTATTTGTTGGCCTGATCTAGATTTACTTCTGTTCCGATTAGAATTTCTGGATTTTGATCTGCCCTAATTTGAATTTCTGTCATTACCTCTACCTCTTGTTTAAGGTTTAGGGCAGAACCAGATCTTGAGGTTTCGTCTGCATCTCTTCTGTGAATCTCCTTAGCCAGAATTAAATCTCGTATATCATTGTACTTGAGCTTTTCCTTTCCTGTAGAATTGCTTACTACCATCCTCATTGCCTCCCAACTGTTTGGCAAAGAAGTCAAAACGATCAATGCACAGTTCTCATCATCAAAATCAATTTTTACAGGCGACAATTGATTTGTGATAGTGTTAAATTCGTTCAGATGTTGTGCTACTGATGCATTCTCTACCATCTTCAAATTAAACAGTTTCTTCATCAGATGCACCTTGTTGTTTGCTGGCGGCTTTTCATACATACCGGACAAAGCCTTCATTGGATCTGCTTTGGTCTTCTCATTTACAACATTGTGTATAACAAACCTAGACAAAGTTAACCTGATAACTCCCAGTACCTGTCTGTCAAGAAGAGCCCTTTCCTCAACCTTCATAGTCTCAGGTTTTGTCCCCAAAAGAGGTAGATGCAATTTCCTCCCATAAAGATAATCTTCAATCTGCATCCTCCAATACGCGAAGTCTGTGCCATCAAAATTTTCTATTCCAGACGCCTTTCCTGCTTCCTTTGCCATTGCTTCCACTCAAACCTAACCCTAGGCTCTAATACTAGTTTTGGGGAATAAACCCGAAATTCCCAACTTGTGAGAAACAAAAAAAAAAAAAAAAAAAAATAGAGAAAACACACGCCAAAGAAAACAATCACATGCACAAGACAATATTTACGTGGTTTGACAATTTGCCTATGTCCACGGAGTTGCAGGGATTTCACTATTATCAGGGAAAAAAATACAAAGTGCGGCTACAGTGTTTTCAATATCTCAAGAATGACAACAACCAAACCCTAATCATCAAAAACGGTTTCTATATCCACAACAGAAGAAATATAAGTTTTTCATACTTAAAAAAGAAAAAAAAATTCATGTGAATTTTAAGTCCATCCCACTAGGTGCCATTCACAATCAATGAAGCAGCATTCAAATAAAGAAGTAGTGGTGAACTAAAAAGTACATATATCCTAATAGAATATACCTTTTCTTTACTTCCAGCACTTCCAACAACATAACAACCAAACAATTTTGCAAATTGTCCAACAAGCTGACCAATTGCACCAGATGCTGTTGAAACGAAGGCATATTCTCCTTTGTTAGGAGAACAAACTTCATGGAAACCAGCATAACCAATCATACCAGGCATACCTATTTTTTAAACAAAAGAAAAAAGTCAGAAGATTCAAACTCATTTATAGGGAAAATTGACATGATGCGCCCCCACACACAATCACAAGAATCCTTAAATTAATTATGAAACTACTCTTGGAGACACGCATACATCAAAAGGGAATTAGTATAATATAATGATCTTCTGTTAAATACAAATCTATTCAAAACTTAAAGAATTGAGTAAAGAACTTACCAAGAAGGCCTGTATAGTAGGAAAGGGATACATTGCTATGCTTTATCTTTTTTAAGCTTTTAGTTTCCGTGATTACACTATACTCTTCCCATCTTGTATTAGGTCCCCAAACTAAGTCACCTACCTTGAAGTCTGGGTGCCTAGAATCCAAAACTTTAGCTACTCCATAACCGATTAGTGGCTGCAAGTTTTTACCAACAGAATTTTACAATTGCAAGGTCAATATAGTATACAACATCAATTTAAACAAGAAAGCACTCATGCATATGTATAAAATTCTGTCTCAGTAATCTCTTTTTATCCTACAAACAATTAGTTAATCTATTAGTAATCTCTAAAATGTTTGACAAGGATATTCCTCTTCAAGAATTTTGCTTTCTTTCTTTTCTGTCATTTAAGGATACTCTGCATTTCTCTTTCTCCTTCATAAACATTTTTTTGCCAGTAAAAGATTCTATCATCTTTTTGAATTTCTAAAATCCAATTGTCAAATTGAACGACTTTCTTAACTTTTCAAACATAAATCACCATGAACAACATAAAACTCTTAACTTGGAACCCAAGATTTCCAATTTCAATTATGAAGGAAAAAGAATTCAAAATGTCATCTTGCTATGCTATCATATTATGGGCACTCTCCAAATTTGAAACAACCCCACTTCAAATTAGTCTAAAACAATAATAATTATCAGAACCCCGTATCCCATATAGTAATTTTCTGGGGAACTAAACACAAAAACTCACAGAGCCAGGTGTGTAATTGGAGAGCCCATTAGGAACAACTCGCTACATTAGGATACGCATATAAGGGTCACTGGACAAGTACAGATTCTTCAAAAGAACAGCATTGGAGCCCTCTGGAACCTTCAATTTTATGGTACTTGTGGTCACATACATGTTTGATTCCTTGGGAAAACCAGTGAAATAGTCCTTGAATATCACTTGCTTGTTGCTCACTTCCTCTCCAACGACACTCGCCATTGCCACTATTACAAACAACAATCTCTCTCTTCGTTTGTGTGGTTTACATTTGTGTAGAACATGTGAGGTTGTAATTGTACTTTGCAGTACACTACACACCAATGACACCTTCCTAGTACTACGTGTAATTGCTTGCGTGGCAAGACGTTATTGTGCATGCCATTATATATGCAAAAATTCTAAGACTACGTATAAACTACAACTCTTGCCACAACTTTTTATGTGACAAATTGTAAGCCATAGAGAAAAGTGATAAGTCCATGTGAAAGTGACATGCAATTAATTACAGTCTATTACGTAAGATAATTGTGGCTAAATTTGTTACTTTTAATATGGTATTATAATTACTCTCGTATATTACTCACTCATGATAGTCAGATGTGAGAGTTAGGAGTAACGATTCATAGTATCAATTTGATTTCACATTTATTAATGGTATTAATTTAGTTTCTCAACATTTACAATTAGGTTTGTGCAACAAGCTATTCAAACCATCTAATCTGCTCTGCACCACCCTACTCATGTATGAAACTAATTTCCAAACAAATTGACCGCATTGAACTATGAAAATGGCGAGTTAAGTTGGGTGGTGGGTTGAGTTTTTCTAAAACCACCAAGACCTGATACAACACCGTTATATATGTATCTATAATCTCTTTTATATCGTTTTCTCATATTAAATTAAATTTTTTTTGTTAACTTTATGATTTACAAATGTTAATATGAAAAATAAATGATATTTTCAACATATTCGTAAGCATATATAGTGGGTAGTGACATGGATGTTGCACTAACAACTCCCCCCCCCCCCCCCCCCCTTTTTTAGGAAAATGTTAGAATGTATTGATAGTTCAAAACATGTGTACTTTGACTTATGAGAAAATTGGTCAATTGCTATGATTTCTTCAATGGTATATAGGATTTGGAGAAAATACAATCTAAATTTATCTGTAAATTGTAAAATAAATTTAAAATTTAGAATATAACACGTACTAAAATTAACTCGCATAATCCACCCATTCCCAAAATTGAAACAGCCAAATTTTCAATGACACGCCATTTTTGATGTTAGTGGGATGACAACAGTTTGGAAAGTTGCCTTGTAAATTTTTTAATCCTGACATAGCAAATTAGTTGAAAATGACAACTAAACTTTCTTAATCTCTTCTGTCTATATTATCTCAAAAAAATAAAAAAGAAAAAGAAAAGAAAGAAAGATAAGTGGTCTAAAGTACCATATCAGTCAGTTAGTAAATGAGTTTTCAGTTTATAAGTCTCGCTACAACTTACAAAGGTTAGGTCCTTTTGTAAGTGCTAGTGTTGTAAGTCTTGTCTTCACACTCACTCCTTCCCCGTACCCTGTGTCTTTTGTCTATCTTATCTCAACTGTTGACACTCCAGTTGAGCTTAATGCGCATCTGACTCCCTCAAGGGGGAAACCATTGTCTAATCCCTCTCTTTACAGACGATTGGTTGGCAGCCTAGTTTATCTCACAGTTACTCGTCCAAATATCTCCTATGCTGTTCATCAGGTGAGCCAGTATCTGTCTGCTCCACGATCAACTCACTATGCTGCTGTTCTGAGCATTCTTCGATACCTGAAGGGCACCCTCTTCCATGGCCTTTTCTACTCAGCTCAGTCTCCTCTTGTACTCTGTGCATTCTCTGATGCTGATTGGGCAGGAGATCCCACTGATCGCAGGTCCACTACAGGTTATTGCTTTCTCCTTGGTTCTTCTTTGATTTCTTGGCGAAGTAAGAAACAAACCTTTGTGGCCCGCTCTAGTACTGAAGCAGAATATCGTGCCCTTGCTGATACCACATCTGAGCTCCTTTGGCTACGATGGCTTCTTAAGGATTTAGGTGTGTCCACATCCTCTGCTACTCCCCTTTATTGTGACAACCAGAGTGCCATTCATATTGCTCACAATGATGTCTTCCATGAACGGACTAAACACATCGAGATTGATTGTCATTTTATCCATTATTTTTCTTGTCCATGGTGCTCTCAAGCTTTTCTCCGTCTCCTCCAAAGATCAACTTGCAGATATCTTCACCAAGTCACTTCCTAAGGGACGCAATCGTGATTTGGTTGACAACCTCAAGCTGGTCTCACATCCACCTTGAGTTTGAGGGGGGCTGTTAACGTATATTATGTTATGGGCTTTAGGCCCAACTAGGTTACTTGTATAGCACACTTGTACTTGTACTACACTTTACTTGTACCGCACACATAGGTCTCCTATATTAAGACACTGATGTATATTCTTTGATTTATGAAATACAATACAATCATTCAGTATTTCTAACATAAAGGAAACAAAAAAGTAAATAGGTGTAAATGACAACTAAAATTTTTGTGTCCCTTTTAATGGAAACAAGGCGTCCAAGACATAAATTTATTTTTGGTGTCCACATGGATAAAACCCAAATCTCTTATTTAACTATTAATAATTTTATCAATTGAGTAACTAGAAGTCTGGAACTCACGTTTGCCAACCAATTCAATTAAATTAACTAGGCATTAACCGGCACTCTGTGAAGGTGCTTTCTATTTCTTTTCTTTTTTTTTTTTTTGGGTAAGGATTTTAATATTAATGATTTGATACTATAGTTAATTTATATAGATAACTGAAACTATAAAGCAAGGCTATATATTAAAATATTTTACTATAAAAAGTTAATTATTTCTGTAGTTGCACGATTTTCCTGGCCCAAATTCGATTGATCAGGCCCTGGCCCAAAGTGCAACCCACAATAAATATTTGTAGAGGATGGGTTGAAGAACTTGGTCTCAGCGAGTCTATTCGGTCTGATACATGGACAGCATTGTTGCAGAAAATAAAAACACCAGAATGGATCTCTCACGTATAAGTTTATTTCTTTAGTTCCTCATACAGAATTTTTCATCCTCCTCTCTAAGGGACTCCACTACATTATATAGTTCCCTTCTCTCATCTCAACCCTACACTTGTTGACTATCTAAGCACCTACTTGAGTGGCTGTCCCATCAGACGCCTTCATCTCTCCCCATGTGAGTTGCAGAGGCCAAGACGGTACTGTTCAGGGGTCATTTCCTCATTAATGCGGCCAAGAGGGTGGTTGGGGCGCAATTAATGTGGTGGTAGCTCTCCATGGGATATTTTGGATTTTATTCATTTTATATGTTAGGAGGATGAACTGAAGTGGCTGGGGAGAGTTCCTCGTCTGGGCTTCTTGATGTCCGAGGAGGAGTTACTCCTCGGACAGGTTTCCTTGGCGTTTATTGGGATTGAGTAATGCTTCATACGTGGTTTCTCTTCGGACAGGGCGCTCCTCGGACGGGCCTGAATTTGGAATAGCCCATTATTTCTGGGCCGGGCCCCACAATTTCCATTTGTATATTTTTTTTATAGATTTGAATTATAAATATCTTACCATTTAGAGTAATAGAAATTGTGACTTAAAAAAAAAATAACAATATAAATTACTGATAACTTGAGTTTTAAAGGGAGGATCAATTTAAAACTAATATTTAATTAATTAATAACTTAAAATCAAATAAACAAAATGTACATATTATTGTCTCCTTTTCAGAAAGCCTAAATAGTAATATTGTTGAAGTATAATATACCAATCAATTTTTTCTATGCATAAATGAATCGGTATAGCAAATTAGTCAATTAAATTATATATGATTACCTAGAAGTAAAATAGAGCAAATATATATATACACACACACAAAATTGAGAGAAAATTCAATTAGATTTTAATGGGATTCTCAATTTTATGTCATATGTCCTATTTAATTTCTAATTTTGTGCTAAGTAAATTATTGAGTGTAAAAATCGAAGAGTCCAAATCTAATTAGTAACTAAATTTGATTTCAATTGAAATCCAATTTTTGGCCACATGTCTATCTAAGTATTTTATTTTTGTGACAAGTGAATTATTGGGTGCAAAAACTGAAGAGTCTAAAACGAATTAAATTCTAAATCATATATATATATATATATATGATCTAATCTAATCTAATCTAATACTATATATAATAACAGAAGCCTTTACGGAAGTGCTGCCACGTTAAGAAAAAAGGCCTCCAAAATGCTGCCACGTATACACTTTAAAGGCAAATTGCCCGATAGTTACACCGTTTGAGGGCCTCAAATTAATCCGTACGTTTACTGTGTTTTCCACACGGTCTAAAGCAGAACACGGTTAAATTGAAAGACAGAGAGAGCCCGAGAAACAGAGTGAATATGAGAAACAGAGAGACATGGTTTAAAATATCAGGCGGTGGCTTCATTCACTCAAACGCACACCTACAGAAAGCCATCAACACCGTTACCATCAGATTGAGAGATACAGAGATAGAGAGAGACAGTCCATAAGGCGCACAGGAGTAGAGATTGAGGAAGAGAAAACTAAGTGCCATTAACACGTTACCATCGGATCGTCGGAACTACCATTGGTAAGGTTTTTTTTTTCCTTTCTTTCTTAGATCTGGGTATGAGATTGGTTGGATTGAATTTATTAGGGTATTTGGATTACACTAGGTTTTGTTTTGTTTTGTTTTTTTTTTTTTTTTTTTTTTGGGTTTTTCACTATAAAGAAACGGAATTTTTTTTTTTTAGATTACAGAAATCACTAAAAAAATGTTGGTTTTAGTTTGGGTACTTCTGTTTCTAATCTTAACCAAATCGTTGGGATTAAATAAGTATAGGATTGAATGTTGCATTGATATTTATTTTAGGTTTTTTTGCCGTATACCCATAATCAGTAAAGTTTTTGTTTTTGTTTTTGCTTTTTTCCTTTTCTTTTTCAAATCTAGGGATTGAATATGATTTAGGTTTGAATTTTTTGGTTGGATTGCTTTAGATTTAGTTATTTGAGTTCGAAACTTAAAATGCAATCAAAACTTGAAAGGCTTGAGATACAGAGATATGAGAGACAGAGTTCATAGGGCGCCAATATGTAAGGCTGGCCATAACCATCAGTTTTTCCTCTACCATTCATTCCATCGCCAAACTTAGACCACCGGAACCACAATCGCAAAGAGAAACAGTTCATAAGGGGCACATCGGAATGAGAGACTTAAAGTTCTAAGGAAAAAAAAAATTCGTTCTAATTCTTATTTTTCAGATTTGTATATTCCTTTTTTTGTTATTGCTATTGTGCTCTTCTTTCTTTCCTCTTATTCTCTGAATTCTATTTGGTTTTTCTTTTCTTTCTTCTTACTTTTTTTTTTTTTTGTCTGCAACCATTCTATGGCAGTTTCTGTTGAAAGGTAGAACTGCAGTTGCTGTTAAAAACTGTTTTAGTATCAAACAGGAAAAATTTAAGGCTTTTAGAATAATGACTTAGAGATTTGAGATTTTAAAGTAGAGAAAGAAAAATCAATCTTCACACATAGTCAGATTGCCGAAATAGTTACTTGTAAAGTTCTGTTTTTAATTTTTAAAATCTTTGAAATATTTTGGTTTGATGGGAGCACATTGCATTAGAAGAAATTTTTGAAGAACAAAGTGGATTTTTAACAGAAAATGCTAAAGCCCAACTGAAGATTTTTGGCAAAAACAAGTTTGAAGTGAAGCCAGGAAGCACCACAGTTATGAAATTTTCTAATTGGCATTTTTTTTATAGAATAATTTTCATAAGTTCATGATTTGTTTTGGAAGCAATTTGAAGATTTAATTGCGCTAACTAGCTTGGCTCTCGATTAAAATTTATCTTTATACTATTATAAGCAACAACGTGTGCTAATTAAAAAGTAAGAGTCTGGTGTTTTGTCATTTGATGAATTGCCTTGAATGTGTTTGATTATGGTTGTCAATCGGCCTTAAATGCATTAAAAATTATTTAAAACATCGTCTTATATTTGTATAGATTACAGAAATTACTAAAAAAGATTCACCCTAAAGTGTTCAAAACAGAAATCTTAAAGATGTCTTTTGGATCAAATAAGCTTTCTTTTAAAATTTTAGTTTAGTTTTTTTTTTTTTTTGGTTATGTTATACATCTTTAATTATTGGTTTTTTGTTTCTGTAATGGACTCTGTGTCGAGGCTTCTGTACAAAGTGTTGTATTCTCTTAATTAATTTGGAATGTGTTGCAGTTTTCTTAATTAATTTGGATTGTGTTGCGGTTTTCTTAAAATTGTATATTTCACACAAAAGCCACTATTTTCAGTAATATCCAGTTTCCATGAAGCAGAAGGAGATAGAAGTGGTGAAAGTAGAGTTAGTGTTGCCAACCCATCTTTGTTTCAAGCAAATCCAAAGGCTGGCACTAGAAACATCTGAAGCAAATCTTTCAGGCCTAGAATTAGAAGAATTTCCCTCCTTAAGAACCACCTGTAAGTTCTTGGAATGAAAAAAAATGTGGGGAATCTTTTCTTTCATTGGCTTTCCTTCATTTTTGGAAAAGCATAATTAATTATTAGAAGGAATGATGAGAATGCACTATGCTAAACTTTTTATTACTCATGTTAGAAAGTTGTACTTGCTAAACTAACCAACTATGGCTTTATATATTATATTAAATAGCTCAGGATTTTTATTTAAATGATTTTATTTTACTGTGGAAGTTGTCTACTGATTCAAGTACTCAAATTCTCTATTTTACCAATGTAAATGAGAAAAAACAGAATTGATGGAAACAGTCCTCTTCTTTTACTTCAAGTTAGCAGTTAGGACTTCTATCGCTACAATGTTGTTTTGATTTTTTTTAATATGCTTTTAGTATGTAATGAACAATTGAAAGTTTTATCATCATGGGTTTTATTTGGATGCCACAATATTGATTGTAAATTTGTGACTATCAAGACTTGATTTTACACAAATCTGAGTTTTTCCTGTTGGGTGATTTCACAAATGTTAGAATTGATTTATCATGTTCATTGCGTGTGCATTATATTGTGATCGCTTTCGTATATTGTTTTAAGTCATTGTACAATCTAGGATTTGTTAGCACTTAGCACAATTAGGCAATATAAGGATTTCCTATGTATTTTATTTTTAAATCATCATTTGTGAAATTATGTTTAGTTTATGAGAATATTGTAGGCTAAAGTTTTCCAATACTTTCTGTAATACCTGAAAGAGAATGGGAGGAATGGGGTTAAAAGTGGTGATAAATTGGGTTTAATCGACAAAAACATTAAGAGATATTTCTTTTATTTTAACTTTTTATATGCTCCTTCATACCCTCACACAAATTATGATACATACCTCAAGGACTATAACTAATATTGTCATAAAAGTTTAGTTCGGTGCGATTCATTGTGGTTCCTAGGAATAGCAAATTTGGTGTTTGAAATTGTTATGTAAGTTTTAGATTGGTGCGTTTCAAGCTTTTATGTAAGTTTTAGTAAATGTTTTAAAAATAAAATGACCTTTGCAAATTGTTAGTGAGATTAGTAAAGGGCAGATTCTTGAAAGCCAAAACCATAGAGCATTCCACTACAGAGTGTTCTACGCAAGCCATAATCCAGGAATAAATTTAAGAAATGCGTGTGTGTGTGTGCGCTTTTTTTTTTTTTTTTTCAATTGTCCTCTTTTTGATTCTCTTTAGACAGTTAATCTGCGAGCCAATCTCTTCCTGCAATCTTTGTAGTTTTATGATTGTCTAAGCCAAATAACTCAAGAAATCAAGGTTCAAAAACCATCAAATTGCTTAAAAGAAGAAAGAAAAGAGTATTAGATTAGCTGAGTGATGTTGGCCTTTTGGAGGACCATTTTTGTATATCTTAGCTTTGTTTGATATATAGAACCACAAAACAAAACAAAATAAAAAGAAAAAAATGGAAAGGATTTTTTGTTTGGTATATGAGCATTATTTACGGATCACTGGATTTGTTGGATACTGGTAATGATTGATTGGAAATGCTAGTTGTTGGGATATGTAAAGCCTTGGAATTTGCCAAGCATTTGTCAATATGAGACCTGGAGGTTGAGTATGAAGATAGCTCTGTCATTCAAGAACTTAATATGCTTTTTGATGAGTGAACCTAATATGCTTTAACTCTTTGTCATGCTTTCAGGTGCATTGCATTCTTTTGAGGCAATACAGTATACTCAAATCTTGGTATGATACTCTTGAATGTATTTCAGATTCAATTAACAGTTACTGATGTACAAGTTTTATAAGTTCTTAATAAATACCACTATTGTTTTGTTAAAAAAAAAAAAAAAAGTTTTGCAAAGGCCTTTTAAATATATATATATTAATTATCAACTATCAACATATATTCATTTCTCCTATTACAGATTCGTGACAAAATAGACCTGCAATTGAATATATTTTCTTGATGGTCTATATATAATCTAAATCATAGGCCTATCATCTTGCCATTATGTAATTATTGTGTTCATTTTTTGTATTAGGTTTCATCAAACTCCTGACAAATTCGGTGCTATAACTGCTTCTTATAGTGATATTTTGGATTAGCTTAATATCCTCCTCAATGTATTGACTCGACTTTGAAGATTTAGTCCCAAATGTTTAGACAATGATGGTATACCAATTTAGTTGGATATATTTTCCCTATTTTCTATATGATTTCCACTATAATAAATTGTTATTATTATTATGTGATATTGGATGGTTTTGAAGATATTGCATATTTGCATGCAAAATTCAGGTATTCTAGAGAATTCCCCTCATTTGAACTCATTTGATTGCAATGAATAATTATAACAGTGGTGGTTGCTCATATCATAAGTTAGTCCAAGTGGTCTCTTGGAGAATGGAAGTAAATACATGAAGTGATTTGAAGAGACTAATGTTTAAAAATTTTAGGGAATATTAGATACTATATGTTTAAATATACAAAATTATTTAGGTTTAAATGTATGTAGTGAAAGTATGAGAACTAAGGTTATGTTGGATGCAAAGATCATTAATATGGAAAATGATCCCGCGCATTGCGCGGGTTAAACACTAGTTTAATATAATATGAGAAGCCATTACATATTTTAGAAATGTGTGATTTAAAAAAAATATAAATTAATACTATGTATAATTTGGACTTCTTCTAAAATTTTTAATTATACCCGTGCATATGCATTGGGCTACACACTAGTTTTACATAAAGAGACATTAAGAGCGGAAAAAGGAGGACAATGAAATGAATTTTGTGCCAACTTACCTCTACTTCCCCAAACAAATAATAAAACCAAAATAAATGAAAGCTCTGGACTAATTATTAGTATTGTCATCATTTGTTTTTTTTAATAAATACAATAGAACTTCAAGTTATGATGTGCTTTCTCCAAAAAAAAATATATATATATGACGTGCACTCTATGATGATTAAACCTCAAATCTCAACCAACTTTTTATGTAAGTGGAGTTTGAACCTCAAATCTCTTATTCGATGACAACAAATTTTATCAGTTAAGGTAACTGCAACCTGCGTCTAGTTAGAGATATGGAGCAACCTGAATGATGCTAATAATTATTTCCTCAAGGACAACAGTAAGTAAATTGCAGTGTCTTCTCCTCTTCACAACCATAAAACAAAAGTTACAAGGAAATACATACACCAAAGCATTACTGCCACATTACAAATTCTCTTCCCTTTCATCTATTCCAGGGAGTATACACTCATAACAAACGGGAATTACAATTACCTACAATGTTTTTATTCTTTTCAACCCAACAAACCATTGAGTTTGGACCAATTAAACCTCAAAACACTTACTTTGCAACCTATACTAGGAAGACACTGCACATAAGTATATATAAAAGACTAGGCTGAATTATTCTCGAGCAACTACAACTACTTGTTTCCCTTTGTTGCGACCCTTAAAGAGTCCAACCAGGGCAGCTGGACCACTTTCAAGGCCTTCAGCAATGTCTTCCACATACACTATCTTCCCCTCTTTGATATAAGGCAGCACAGTATCTAATAACTTGGGATAGAGGTGATAGTAATCAAGAGCTGAAAATCCTGTAACATGGATGCGCTTGAATATGAGGTGCATCAAATTTTTCACGCCTTCAGTTTGATCAAGATTATACTGTGAGATCATTCCACATACAGCAACACGACCATGGTTTCTCATGTTTAGGAGCACTGCATCAAGCATCTTACCCCCAACATTCTCAAAGTAGATATCAATGCCCTCTGCGAAATACCTGATGATGGACACAAACCAATAATACTGTATTTTAAAAATCAAGGTATTACTAAGGCTCTAATAGATGGATTTTAATAGTTGGATATGAAAATTTAATTTCTACATTAATAAATTCTTTTTTTTCCTTTTTTCTGGGGTGGGGGGGGAGGAGGGTGTTCTTTTTGGAAAGTGAGTAAAACAATTCATGCTGTCATACACGATTGAATCTGTGACCTCACAATTTCCTTTTCTTTATCAAATAAATTTCCTAATGTTGGTCACAATATATCATATCTCAGAGAAATTTGTATTCATATTATGCAAATGACACTCTGTACTGACCTTTTCAAAGCTGCATCCAAGTCATGCTCTTCATTATAATTGAAAGCATCATCAAAACCAAACTTATTCTTCAGTAGATCAACCTAATTTACAACAGAAGAAACATAAGTTTTTCACACTAAAAAAGGTAAGAAAAATTAAAATTAAATTAAATAAAAAGTAGAAGATTTTTTTCATGTGAATGGTAAGTTCATCCCACCAGGTGCAGTCCACAATCAATGAAGTAGCATTCAAATAAAGAAGTAATGGTGAACTAAAAAGTACACATATACCTTTTCTTTGCTTCCAGCACTTCCAACAACATAACAACCAAACAATTTTGCAAATTGTCCAACAAGCTGGCCAACTGCACCAGATGCTGCTGAAACAAAGACATATTCTCCTTTCTTAGGAGAACAAACTTCATGGAAACCAGCATAAGCAGTCACACCAGGCATACCTATTTTGTAAACAAAAGAAAAAAAGTCAAAAGATTCAAACACATTTATAGGGAAATTTGACATGAAGCCCAATACACAATCACAAGAATCCTTAAACTACTCTTGGAGACACGCATACATCCAAAGGGAATTAGCATAATATAGTTATCTTCTGTTAAATGGAAATCAATTCAAAACTTATAGAATGAGTAAAGAACTTACCAAGAAGGCCCGTATAGTAGGAAAGGGGTATATCGGTATGCTTGATCTTTTTTAGTCTTTCGGTTGCCGTGGTTAGGCTGTACTCTTCCCATCTAGTATTAGCTCCCCAAACTAAATCACCTACCTTGAAGTCTGGGTGCCCAGAATCCAAAACTTTAGCCACCCCATACCCGTTTAACGGCTGCAAGTATTTACCAACAGAAGTTCACAATTGCAAGGTCAATATTGTTTATACAACATCAATATAAACAAGCAAGCACTATATATATATATATATATATATTATTTAAAATTTAATGGGATTTAGACTTTTCGGTTTTTGCATCTAATAATTTACTTGCCACAAAAATTAAAAAATTAGATGAGACATGTAGCGCAAAATTAGACCATAATTTAGAATTCAATTAGATTTTCTCTTAGCTTTGCCTTTTAATATATATATATATATATATATATATATAGAATGCTATCTCATTAATCTCTTTTTATCTCACAAAGAATTAGTTAATCTATTAGTAATCTCTAAAATGTCTAACAAGGATATTCCTCTTCAAAAATTTTGCTTTCCTTCTTCTGTCAATGAAGGATACTCTGCATTTCTCTCTCCTTCCTCATCATTTTTTTATTTTTTGCCAGTAAAAGATTCTATCATCTTTTTGAATTTCTAAAATCCAATTGTCAAATTGAACAATTGTCTTAAGTTTTCAAAAATAAATCACCATGAACAACATAAAACTCTACAGTTGAAACCCAAAATTTCCAATTTCCAACTATAAAAGAATAAGAATTAAAAATATCATCTTGCTATGCTATCATATTATGGACACACTCCAAATTTAATTAAAACAACCCCAATTCAAATAAGTCAAAAACAGTAACAATTATCAGTATTCCATATCCCATAAAATTTTCTGGGGAATCAAACAGAGAACTCACAGAGCCCGGGGTGTAACTGGAGAAATCACTAGGAACAACTGGTTGCATTAGGATACGCATTATGGGATCGCAGGACAAGTAAAGGTTCTTCAAAAGAACAGCATTGGAACCCTCTGGAACCTTCAATTTTATGGTACTTGTGATCACGTACATGTCTGATTCCTTTGGAAAACCAGTGACATAGTCCTTGAATATCACTTGCTTGTTACTCACTTCCTCTCCAACATTTGCCATTGCCACTAGTACAATCTTTGTTGTTTCACTTTCACTGTCTGTGTTTTGTGTTTTGTCTGAAACGGTTCTATATATTATTTTTTTTTGAGATAAGAGATAGAGAACGGATTCTATTTATACTTATAGGTGTTGTGTGAGTGCTTTTACATGACAATATTTTAATGTGTGTTCTGACTTCTGAGTACCATGATACGTCACTGATGATTTTTTTTTAATGGGTGTAATGTCAAATGTATACCATGATACGTCACTCATGATGATTGTTAGCTGTGACTCTGAGAATCAGCAGTGACGATTCCCGTTGGTTGAATTCTTTTTCATTTTCTCTTTATCATGGTCACTTCGAAACTACTAAGCTATTCTTGTCCTCCATTGTAGGAAACATTTCAGAACTAGGGGATTTATTTATTTATTTATTTATAAATCTTATTTTTGTCATTTTTAAACAAAACAAAGTTAGAAAAAAATTGTGAATAATTATTTTATCTATCTATATATATTATTATATATCTAAAAGCAGATACGTAGAATTTAATGTTAATATACTCCTCTTAAGCCACTTCATCAGCCATACTTATAAAAAAAAATTTCTTTTATGATTTTTCTATTCTATTTTATATAAAATAATTAAATTTAATTCATGGACAAACCTGTTATTGCACTTCATTACTATTCAGTATATTACTATTCATTTGTTTTAAATGCAAATATTTGACTGTTCAGCCATCCAAATTGATTTCAACTTTTCATTTTCTTCTTTTTAATTTCAAGTAATTGTTAAAATTGAATAATTCATTATTTATTTATTTTTTTTTTGTAGATATATGCACATGTTTGACTATTTATTACAAAATATTATTGATGTTTCTTGGAAAATCAGTAGGTTGGATGATATGGATTCCAATGATTCCAATGATGTGTCGGACCTGAAAAAGAATTGATAAAAGTTAGAGGAGACCGAGGTAACCGGCCACAAATCCTCCGATGATAAAGTTAGTTTCTTTCTTCAAGAAATCTGAAATTTCAAGATTCTAGGAGTAATGTCTAGAATGAACTTACCTTTCTTCATGGGAATAAAAGTGTTTATATAGGTCGATGTAAGTGGTTATTCATCTCATAACTCCCCCTATTATTAAGGAGTCTGTAGGATTTGGAGTTAACTCCTGTAACCGCCGTGGGAGTTATGTTTCTTGACTTTATTTTCCATAATGAATCATTGCAAATGATTTGTGACAAAGAGGCCTAATTTCCTTTGTTCAAGTGTAGAGCTTGTCTGTCCAAATGCTTCTAAGGACGGACGAGCTTTTTAAGGAAGTTCGTCCGTCCAAATTCTTCTAAGGACGGACGAGCCTTTTAAGGAAGCTTTGGATGAACGATACACTTGGTTTGCCCTTGTTGGTCTTTCCTTGGATGGCCCCTTGTTGGTCTTTCCTTGGACGGCCCTAATGGATGATTATGGAGTTAATTTTCTGACACCATCAATTGCCCCCTAATCCATAGGCCGTCTAAGGAAATGTATGTTCTTAGATCACTTTTTGATCAAACGCATTTATGTTAGTGACTGGACGTGCCACGCGTTATAATTCTTATGGCTATTGGTTGCGTCGATTTATTTTTTTAGGAGTATGCCACGTATTATCTTCTGATTGGTTTGTGTCGTTTCAAGTGCCCTATTGGGCTGTCTATAAATAGTGGAATTCCTCCCCTACGCTCTCACATTTTCTAAAATTTCATTCTTGACATTTCTTGTCTAGAGCCTCGTCTAAAAGCCCCTTTGCGTCTTGAGTCCTCTTCCGTCTAGAGCCAGGTATTCTCCTTTTTCCCGTCTTTAGGTTTTAAGTTTCAAAAAAATGTCTGAGACGATTCTTTCTTCGTTTAGTAATATTATAGAGAAAGCTATAGACGAGTATCACAACACCACCAGTTATAGTGGTTCTAGTGATAGTAGTCATAGTAGTGAGGGGAGTTCTACGGATGAGGGGTACACTTCTGGTGTGCCTAGGTTCCCTGTAGAAGTTATCCAGGAACAACTTAAAAAGGCTTTTAGTTCTCAAGTCGGTTCCCCATCTAGTGTCCCTCCATCTGATTCTATAGACGAGGTGGAGATCGTTTATAGTTGTGCAGTAGGTGTTCATTCCAAGACGAGTGAACAAAGGCTTAACAATCTTAAAATCTGGTACCAAATCCCGAACGAGTTTAACCCTAGGTTGCCCGTCCGTGGAGAATGGTGCTGCAATCCTCATTTTGGAATAGGCATCTATGAGGCTTATTTCTTAGGTGGTCTTAGGTTAGACTAGGTTTAGGTGTGTGTCAGCTTAATCCCAATGCGTGGAGATTAGTTATCTCTATGCAAATTTTGTGGAGGGAAGTGTTTGGTGGGGATCGTCCTCTTATTGTGGACGAGTTCCTTTATTGTTATAAACCCTCCGAAATAAATCAATCCAATGGTTTTTACCAATTCACAGCTAGGGGTAATGATTATAGGTTAATCAAATCCCTAGCCTCATCTGATAGAAATTGGAAGACGGAGTTTATCTTCATCTCTGGTTTTTGGGCAGGGAACCCTGTGGACGTTGGCAGGGATCCTTTTGCTCCTTACAGTGGGGACTTAGGGAACCTTTGTCCTGAAGGTATGTCCCTCCCCTTTTTACTTCTCTTTTTATTTTATTTCTTGTTTGCATTTCTAACCTTCGTTTACTTATTGTTTTAAAGTTGTTAAACATCTGTCTTTAAGAAAGTTCCACCTTGACCGCATCCACAGGGCTCGTCTACACATTGACAGGAGTTTTCACTCTCTAGTCACCCTTCGAAGTCTTGCCAAGTGGGGGCTTGGTCCTGAGCCATCAAACGAGGCTATTGCTCACAATGTCACTGTATGCAGAAGTAAGTTTCTACTTATTGGCTATTTGAATATTCTATGTTGTATATTTCTGACCTATTTACTATTTTACTTATTGTGACAACTATTATTTGTTTTAGGAATGTCAACAATGAAGGAAAATAAAGGGAAAGAAGTTGTGGGTGAGGGGAGTCGTCTTGAGGTTCAGTCTTAAATTCGTCCGTCGACTGGGGACAAAAGGAAAACCTTACCAAATAACTTTGATTTGGGAAGCCTTCCTAGTCGTCGAGGCAAAAAGTCCAAACATGGGTCATCCCAAGTAATGAAGTCCAGCCTCCCTTCGTCCTAGCCGTCCGTCCAGATTTTCGATGTGGACTGTCCACACCAATTGAGACCAATACGTCTAAAACTCCTCCATCCAAGACAACTGTGCCTGCCTCATCCCAGCCTTATGAGAAGACCCCTACAAATATCATTGAAAATGAAGATTTAGCTTAGGAGTGTTTTCAAATGGCTATTTTGGACGAGGACATAAACACTTGCAATAACATGTCCTTAAAGGAGTTTGAACATTCTGGCATTCATGACCTCTTTAAGGTATGTTTGTATCTCTACTTTGTCTTCGCGTTTAAACAATTTTTCCTCGTTTAACCATCCTTTCTTTTTTACCATTTTATAGGCCATGTCAAAATTTATTGCGGCGTCCAGGCAGGCCACAGGACTGGATAAGACGAGGATCTTGTTAGAGACGAGGATTCAAGAGGTGAAGGATGACTGTAAAAAATGGGCTAAGGTAGCTGCTAAAGCTAAGGAGGAAGGAACTAAGCATCAAAATTTGATCGAGGAGCTGAAAGCTAATGTAGTGGAGAAAGATACTTGTCTTGATCATTTTCAAAAAAAGGATGACGAGTTGAGTACTCTTCTCTCCCAGGCCAAAGAAGATGCTATGGCTGAATTCAAGGCGTCCAAAGAATTTACGGACTTGATGGATCATAATTATGCAGCAGGCTTTGAGGATTTTCAAATGGACGCTATAGACAACTTCCCTGAGGTTGACTTTAGCTTTATCAAACTCAACCTAGCTGCAGCTACCAGCTCTCTTGTTCAAACTGGCTCCGAGGACATCAATATTGAGGACGATGCTTCTACTTAGCTACCCCAAGTCGATCCGAACACTAATGCCCCTTCTGTTTGAGGACGAGATTTCAATCTTTTAGTGATCCTTGTATTTTTCTTTTTCTTTTTTGGTTTTCTTTAGGTCCTTAGTTTTGGGACCTTTTCATGTAACCCAAATACATTAGCCTCGTCCATGGTTTTAGGATGGGGTGTTAAACAATCATTTCAGTTTGCTTGAATTAAGAGTTTTTGGACGTAGGTTGTCCACCCTTTAGTTAATGAATGAAAGTTTATTTTCTATTATTGTGTGGACGAATGCTGTTATCTATATTAATTCCAGCTTTGGCTCGTCCATAGTGAAATTTTTTGTTGTCACATGTAACTCGTCTTTGTGGATGGTAGTATTTTTCCCTTAGCTTCATTCGTCCTAAGACTTGCAAGCTGGTTTTACATTCTATCCAGTTTCTTTTGCCTAACTTTTCACTCGTCCAAAGATTGGATTGTTTCAGTTGGCTTTTTTTTTTTTTTTATTCTCGTCCTTAATTTGGACGAAATTGCTTTACAAGGCTTTCCCTCGTTCATGACTTGGACGAGTATGCCTAAACTTTTCCTTGTTTTACTCAGGAAAAATTATAGACGTTACATCTTTGCGTCTAGAGAATTTATTTGTCTTGAACTTTTAGCCCCCTTTGTGGGTTAGCTTGAACGAAAATAGTATGGAGATTTGGAATTCACACAACATTTTGTACATAACATAAATATTATTTACAAATAAGGCACATACTTACAAGCTAATGCCTTTTAGGGAATTTAATAAGTACAAACTCCATAACTTCGTCCATAACCACAACATAAATAACCATAACATAAATAATAAAGTAGCAGCATTAAACATAAGCAACATCAAACATAAGTAGAATGTAAGTAGATAAACAAGCTCCAAGCTCGTCCATTGTAATACTTGTCCAGGCTATCACTTTTACTGATAGTATTTCCTCAGCTGCTCAACATTCCAAGGATGCTCCAATTTTCTCTCGTTCAGGGCTTCTAAGTATTAGGATCCTTGCCTTTTACAGTTGATAACTCTGTAGGGTCCTTTCCAATTAGGCCCCAATTTCCCATGAGCTGGGTTCTTGGTTGCCAAAGAGACCTTTTTCAGGATGAGATCTCCTATGTTGAATCGCCTTGGCTTCATCATTGCATCATACTGCCTAGCCATTAGGTTTTTGTACCTGGCCGTCCTATGTTCTGCGTCCGTCCTCACCTCGTCTATTAGATTGAGGTTTAGATGAAGTTGCTCCTCGTTATCCTTACCTTGATACATCATCACCCTATGGTTGGCCATGTGCACTTCTGCGAGTATGACTACTTCGCTTCCATAGGCTAACTTGAAAGGAGTTTCTCCTGTACGGGTTCTCACCATCGTTTTGTACGCCCATAGAACACCTGGTAACTCGTCTGGCCATACTCCCTTTGCCCCTTCAAGCCGAGTCTTGATGATTTTTAACAAGGATTGGTTTGCAACTTTGGCTTGACCATTTGCTTGGGGATGGATGGGTGAGGAATAATGATTTTGAATTCCAAAATGTTTACAAAAGTCCTTGAAAAGTACATTGTCAAATTGTCGTCTGTTGTCAGACACTAATACTCTGGGTACCCCAAACCTGCACACAATGTTCTTCCAAACGAAGTTCTTGACATTTTATTGTGTGATACTTGCCAAGGGTTTTGCTTCTACCCACTTGGTGAAATAATCGATACCTACTATCAGAAATTTCATCTGTCTCATCCCAAGTGGAAAAGGACCTAAAATGTCTAGCCCCCATTGTGCAAAAAGCCATGGGGCCATCATCGGGTAAGATATTCTAATGGTTGTTTGGGGACATTACTAAATTTTTGGCATTGATCGCAGACCTTGACATATGCCTTGGCACCAGCTTGAATGTTTGGCCAATAGTAGCTGGCGCGGATGACTTTATGGACAAGTGATCTGGCTCTAGAGTGGCTGCCGCATGCTCCTTCATGAACTTCTCTCAATACATAGTTGGCCTCGTTCAGAGCTAAACATCTCAAATACGGTTGTGAAAAACCTCTTTTGTATAGCACCTCGTTCATGAGGACGTATCTAGTTGATCTAACTCTGAGTTTCCTGGCCTCGTCTTTTTCTTCTGGAAGCTTTCCGTTCTTCAAGTATGATACTATTGGAGTCATCCAATTTTCTTCACCTCTATTTGATGCACTTCTGGAAAGTCTATACTAGGCAGGTATTGAATTTCATCAATCTTGTCCATTACTTCGCTCGCTGAGGCTTCTTTTGCTAATGTACCTGCTTCAATATTTTCTTCTCTTGGAAGCTGAACGAAATTGGCTTCCTTAAACTTCTTGACAAGGCGTATTACCTTATTTAGGTACTTCTTCATTCGTTCTTCTTTGGCTTCACATGTCCCATTCACTTGGCCTATGACTAGTTGTGAGTCTCCTAGGACGAGTATCGATTCTGCTTCCACAGACTTAGCCAACTCCAACCCTTTAAGTAGGGCTTCATATTCAGCTTCATTGTTAGCTGTTTGATACTGCAGACGAACCTTGTGTTTCAGTTTATCTCCCTCAGTGGATAGTAAAACAACTCCAATTCCTCCTGCATGCTGCGTTGATGACCCATCTACATGGACGATCCATTTCTTTTTATCTTCCACCTCGCTTAAGTCTTCACAACTTGGAGTGAACTCTGCAATGAAATCTACCAGAGCTTGAGCTTTTATTGCATGCCTTGGTTGATATCTGATATCAAATTCACTAAGTTCGACTGCCCACTGGATTAGTCGTCCTACGGCTTCCAGCTTGCTCATTGCCTTCTTGAGCAGATGATCTATCATGACATTGATAACATGAGCTTGGAAGTAGTGCCTCAGTTTCCTAAAAGCTGTTATTAATGCAAAAGCCAACTTCTCCAT
Source organism: Quercus lobata (assembly GCF_001633185.2). Lineage (NCBI taxonomy): Eukaryota > Viridiplantae > Streptophyta > Magnoliopsida > Fagales > Fagaceae > Quercus > Quercus lobata. The sequence continues at coordinate 63,173,591 of NC_044913.1, forward strand.
TTGCGGATATCGTCCTTCCGCTCCTCTTAGCGCTCTGCTTGTGTAGTATACAGGTTTTTGTACCTTTCCTTCTTCCCTCACCAATGCTGAACTTATGACGTGTGGAGTCACCGCTAAGTACAAGTATAACTCCTCTGCTAGCACGGAAGGACTTAGCAAAGGAGCGGTAGTGAGGTACATCTTCAGATCTTGGAAGGCTTTTTGACAGTCGTTCGTCCATTCAAACACCTTTTTAAGTACCTTAAAAAATGGAAAACATTTATCAGTGGTTTTAGAGACAAACCTGTCAAGGGCAACAACTCGTCCGGTGAGAGATTGGACTTCTTTGATATTTCATGGGGGCTCCATATTTATGATTGCTTGGATCTTGTTTAGATTTGCTTCGATTCCCCTATGCGAAACCATGAATCCAAGGAACTTTCCTGACGACACTCCAAAAGCACACTTGCTGGGGTTCAATTTCATGTTGTATCGCCTAAGTGCATCAAAAGTCTCTTGCAGGTGGTCCAGGTGCCCTTCTTCGTCGAGGCTTTTCACCAACATGTCATCTACATAAACTTCTACATTTCGTCCAATCTGAGGACAAAACATGTGGTTGACCAACCGTTGGTACGTTGCCCCTACGTTCTTAAAACCGAAGGGCATCACTTTATAATAGAATAATCCCTGGCTGGTGACAAATGATGTCTTCTCTTGATCTGCTTCGTTCATTCCTCCAAACTAGTCTGTGTTATGATCTTCTTGCCTTGGCATCCAACAGATCCTAGCATTGGCGGCTTCGTCTTCGAACAACCTTCTTGAGTCGGCACTAAGTCCAGAGTGAGTCATCGTGCACTGCTTTTCCTCTAGCCTCCAACGGATTACCCTTGTTGCCCTCGTTCCACAACCATAGGTGTATAGCTTTATTTGCGCATCCATCGTCTCCACCTCGCAGCTATTGGCACAGGAGCATAGAGATAGCCACATATGGATTCAAGCAACCAATTATCATTTCTTGGAGGCGATACCGTAGTGAGGTCTCTGTTTCATCTCTGAATTACGCTCTTCTTCTTTCAACGCCTTGCAGATTGAAGTACTAGCAGCTTCAACTTAGACCTTGTTGCAGTCACCTCTATTGTGAGTTGATGTCCTTTGCGCCGTGGTCCAGAACGAGTTATGGGGTTCTAATCTTCGACTCAGCATTTAAGGGATTCAAGCATCAACGGTCCTCTCACTATCTCTGAGAGCTTCATTGGCGTAGCCATCTCACTGCCTTCATCTTGTGGCCATCGACTTGTAAGCTAGCTGTCCCATTGCTTTCATCTTGCGACTATCGGTGTAGGTTCCTTCGTGTGTTTCACTCTTCATCTCGCAGCTGTTGACTGTTGTTGCCGGATAGTTCGGATACAAACTCTAATTGCAAGCTCTTGGAGGCACTACCATAGTGAGATCTCTGCCTCGTCTCCGAACCTCCTTCACGCATCAGCGCTAAAGAAGCAAGCTAAATTGTTCAGTTATTCTTCTATAATGTCGGGTTCAAGAACCATTCGCTTTTGCCCACATTAACATCAGACTACCTTGGTTCCCCGGCTATCTGTGTGAGCTTTGTTTGCCTATCCTTATTCCTTACCCATGCCAAAGAGTAAAGGTCGTCTAAAGCTCTTTACTATTCCACATTGTGAGTTTGTAACGCACTGCATTTGATTTTGGGCGCCCCAACCTTTTCCCTGTGAGTCGCATGTTTTCATGTTGATTCTTTGCATACGCAGTGTTAAAGGAGGAGTTGTGTTGTCCTTGAAGCTCCAAAAGCAATCGACTTTTGTTGATTCAAATTCACCCAAGGTGGACACCATGTAAGAAGAAGCATTGGCTTGTTAATTGTCTCTTTTTGCTTCTACATGACTATAGCACTCTGGCCTTCATCTTCATGTGACAACTAAGGTGCACATTAAATACATGCCTAAAGCTTCCATGCCCCACGCGAACACATGGCTTCCTTGTAGCCTTGAATTTCAACGCCAAGCCTAGTAACTAATAAGCCGTGAACATGGTTTTCAAATTTGGATAGTGTGCATGCAAACCTCCACGTGTCTTTCTTGTGGTTGCTACTTACAATGCTCCTCTTAGCACTCTGCTTGTGTAGTATATAGGTTTTTGTACCTTTCCTTCTTCCCTCACCAATGCTGAACTTACGGCTTGTGAAGTCACCGCTAAGTACAAGTATAACTCCTCTCCTAGCACGGAAGGACTTAGCAAAGGAGCGGTAGTGAGGTACATCTTCAGATCTTGGAAGGCTTTTTGACAGTCGTTCCATTCAAACGCCTTTTTAAGTACCTTAAAAAAAGGCAAACATTTATCAGTGGCTTTAGAGACAAACCTGTTGAGGGCAACAACTCATCCGGTGAGAGATTGGACTTTTTTGATATTTCGCGGGGGCTCCATATTTATGATTCCTTGGATCTTGTTTGGATTTGCTTCAATTCCCCTATGCGAAACCATGAATCCAAGGAACTTTCTTGACGACACTCCAAAAGCACAATTGCTGGGGTTCAATTTCATGTTGTATCGCCTAAGTGCATCAAACGTCTCCTGCAGGTCGTCCAGGTGCCCTTCTTCGTTGAGGCTTTTCACCAACATGTCATCTACATAAACTTTTACATTTCGTCCAATCTGAGGACAAAACATATGGTTGACCAACCGTTGGTACGTTGCCCCTATGTTCTTCAAACCGAAAGACATCACTTTATAATAGAATAATCCCTGGCTGGTGACAAATGATGTCTTCTCTTGATCTGCTTCGTCCATCCTTATCTGATTGTAGCCCAAAAAAGCATCCATGAAACTAAGCAACTTGTGACCTGCAGTAGAATCCACTAACTGGTCAATGCGTGGTAACAGGTAGCTATCCTTGGGGCAAGTCTTGTTTAGAACCGTGAAATCTACACACATTCTTCACTTGCCATTTGCCTTCTTGACCATGACCACATTAGCTAACCAATCCGGGTAATATACTTCTCGGATGAACTTTGCTACACTCAGCTTCTGCACCTCTTCTCTAATGGCAGGGGCAAACACTTTCTCCTTCTGTCGTATATGCTTAGAAGAAGGATATACATTCAGACAATTGGTGATGACCTTAGGGTCTATACCCAGCATGTCCTCATGACTCTAAGCAAATACATCAATGCTTTTCTTCAGAAAGCAGATAAGGTCATTCTTAATATTTTCTTCTAAATCTGCCCCTACTCTTGTGCACCTTTCAGGTCTATCCTCATCTAATGAAATGTCTTCCAATGCTTCGGTGGGCTCCGCCACAAGTTTTCTTTCTTCAATGTTCATTGTCTGAACCTGTTCATCCATGGTTAGCATGGCCAGGTAGCACTCTCTAGTTGCTAGTTGGTCTCCTTGCACTTGTCCTACTCCATGTTCTATTGGGAACTTAACCGACAGGTGGTAAGTGGACGTGACCGCCTTCCAACTATTTAGAGTTGGTCTTCCAATTATGGCATTGTAGGACGATGAACAGTCAACCAGTAGGAAATTCACGTCCTTAGTTACTTGCTGCGGATATGCCCCCACCACTACAGGCAACGTAATGGTACTCACAGGCTGCATTTTCATTCCTCCAAACTCTATCAATGGCGAGTACACTGGATGAAGTTGATCTCGTCCAAGTCTCATCTGTTGGAAGGCAAGGTAGTACAATATATCTGTTGAACTTCCGTTATCCACCAACACTCTCCTGGTTGTATAATCTGCAATGAGTAAAGTGATGACAATGGCATCGTCATGTGCATGATGGATCCTTTCAGCTTCTTCGTCGGTGAATGAGATAGTTGACTCGTCGGTCCCTTTCGTCTTTGGTGATCGTCCAGAGAGTTGGACGTTTTGCACCACTTTGAGGTACATCTTCTTTGATTTGGAAGATTGTCCTGCTAAAGTCCCTCCTAATATAACCCTTATCTCTCCAAGTGGGGGCCGTGATGATTCTTCCATTTTTCCCTTCAATTTCTCATCTTTATGATCTCTTCCAACGAAATGCCTCAACTTTCCTTGCCTAATAAGATTCTTAATCTGCTGCTTCAAGTCATAACACTCGACCATGTCATGGCCATGATCTCTATGGAAGCGATAGTATTTATTCTTATTGTGCTTGTTAGGATCGCCTTTCATCTTCTCTGGCCACTTCAAGGAAGGATCATCCTTGATCTGCATGAGCACTTAGTTGAGTGGGGCATTTAAGGGTGTATAATTCTGATTCCTTGCTGGGGGGCCTGTCTTCCTATTATCTCGGTCCTTTTTATCGTCCGTCCGTCCCTTCTTTGGATGGGGGCCTTGTTTAGAGTGGCAGTTCACTTCCATTTTCTCAGTTCTCTTCCTCTTCTTGGCTATGATTGCATCTTCTGCATTCATAAAGTTCTGAGCAGAATGGACGAGTTCAGCCATAGTTTGAGGCTCTTGCTTGTAAAGCTTGTGGATGAACAAATCTGAATTAAGTCCGTTATGGAAAGCTGCCAATAGCAACTTATCGTCCATCTCGTCCACCGCCAAGGCTTCCCTATTAAAATGGGTGATGAAGGACCGCAAGCTTTCATTTTCCCCCTGTTCTATAGTCAATAGGCTGGACGAAGAACGTTTTGTGTCTCTGTCCTCCGATGAAGTTATTGACAAACAACTTACTTGATTCTTCAAAAGAACTTACTGAATTCAGGGGTATTTTGCCGAACCACACTCGTGCTGGGCCTTAGAGGGTGGTAGGGAAAGCTCTACACATTATTTCATTGGGAACCCCTTGAAGATGCATAGTGGTCTTAAAGGTGGCAATGTGATCAAAAGGGTCTCGTGTCCTATCATACGAATCCAGAGAAGACAACTTGAACTTTGGTGGTAGAGGGTGACTGTTGATGGAAGCCGTAAAGGGGGAATCAGTTATGTGGACCAAATCTTCTACAGGATTCGCCCTTCTCATGCTCTCTTTCATTTCTTTCATGACTTTCTTCATTTGGTCCATCTCTTGTTTCAAGTGTGGAACCGTTCGTGAAGTGGTACCTCTTAACTGACTTCCAATTTCAGTGTTTTCTCTATCATCTTGACTTTGTGTTTGTCCTCCTCCTTCACGCTCTTCATGTGTTTGTCTTCTCAGATTAATCTCCCTTCTTAATTCTTGGTTTTGGCGAGTTAACTCCGCCATTGCAGCCACCATAGATTGCACATGTTAGACAGATGTTGTCTGTATGACCGATGCAAACTGGCGATCGCAATGAGGGTTGATTGAAGCGTCTCTGCTTCCCTGATGGCTTGGGCTAGTAGCCCTCGATCTGGTCCGAATCATTCAACCCTTTGTCACGGAAAGAAAAAAAAATTGCAAAATAAATTTTTTTTTTTTTTTTGTAGATATATGCATATGTTTGACTATTTATTACAAAATATTACTGTTGTTTCTTGGAAAATCAGTAGGTTGGATGATATGGATTCCAATGATTCCAATGATGTGTCGGACCTAAAAAGGAATTGATAAAAGTCAGAGGAGACCGGGGTAACCGGCCACAAATCCTCCGATGATAAAGTTAGTTTCTTTCTTCAGGAAATCTAAAATTTCAAGATTCTAGGAGTATTGTCTAAAATGAACTTACCCTTCTTCATGGGAATAAAAGTGTTTATATAGGTCGATGTAAGCGGTTATTCATCTCATAACTCCCCCTATTATTAAGGAGTCCGTAGGATTTGGAGTTAACTCCTGTAACTGTCGTGGGAGTTATGTTTCTTGACTTTATTTTCCATAACGAAGCGTTGGAAACGATTTGTGACAAAGAGGCCTAATTTCCTTTGTTCAAGTGTAGAGCACATCTGTCTAAATGCTTCTAAGGATGGACAAGCTTTTTAATGAAGTCTGTCCGTCAAAATGCTTCTAAGGACGAACGATCCTTTTAAGGAAGCTTTGGATGAACGATACACTTGGTTCGCCCTTGTTGGTCTTTCTAATTTAGGTTGATTTTTTTTTTTAATTTTTTAGTTTTGTATTTTTTTTTAAATTTCCCATCACAAATCTCTCTTATAGATTTGGTTGAATTTTGGTTTGGGTTAATATGTTATTTTAAAAAAAAGGGACCGGCTCACCTCCAGTTAAGAATCCTCCCATTACCTCCGGTTTTTAAATAGATTTGAAACACCTGTCAAATAATAAATCTAATGGTCAAAAATAAAACCACGTCAACCCCACTTTATTTATCACACATTCTCCTCTGTTTTGTCTCAACCTTCCTCTCTCTGCAACAACAACCACGTGGACAGAAGAAAGCTTCAGTTTGCTGGCGGAGGCATAGGTCCACAAGGCCTTGATGCAAAGTACAAGAACCTTTCTCTCTCTCTTTTGATGGAGAATGGATTTACTAAATTTTAATGATTCAAAAAAGTCAAATCTATAAACAACATGAGCCAAATTTTATTTCAAATTCAGCAAAACCCAAACATTAATAAAATTCTAGCAAACCTATGAAAGTGAAGCTAATAAAACAAGATTGGGATCAAAGATCTCTGGGTCAAGTTCCATCTATTAGCTTCTAGGTTTTTTAAGGAGAGGTAAATGGCAATGGAAAGATCTCCACCAAATCGTGTCTCCTTAAGCTCTTTGCCGTGCAAGGGTCCCCTTTCCGGTGATGGTGCGGCAACAGTGATGTTGCAAAGGGAGAAAGTTTGAGACAAAAAAAATAGTAGATGTGTGATAAATAAGGTGGGGTGACGTGGTTTTGTTTTTGACCATTGGATTTATCATTTGACAGGTGTCTCAAATCTATTTAAAAGCAGGAGGTAATGGGAGGGTTCTTAACAGGAGGTGAGCCAGTCCCTAAAAAAAAATAGAAATTTGAGTTTATATCAAAACAAAATATATATGGCTACAAATTTGAATGTCTACAAATGGACTTCCATTGAACATAGATGTAATCACAATGTTTTTAACTTCATATACTTCTTTGGTAATGTGAATTTGAGAAAGAGAAAAGGGTAGGCAAAGGATGTATGGTCTTTCATAATCCCCTATGCCTTGAAAACAGTGGAGGGCCTATTATTCTCCTTTCTACTGAAATTTTGTTTAGAAAACCTTTTGCTATAAGTTCCTTGACTTTTTGTTATTTTATAATGAAATGGAACTGAAAGTTCTCCTGTACCTGACCAAACAACTAGAGACAGATATACAAATACTTTTGGAGAAGACTGACTCTTAAAAAGTACAAGATGCATATGGTTATGGAAAATGAGCTTTTAACTCGCAAAGACGAGGTTGTAGTTGTTACAAGTAATGAAAAGATATCAGTTTGCTGTTACAAGACTCAAGTTGGTGATGTTGTGGAGAATCCCCTTATTAGATTTATTACGGAGAGACATTCAGTTTATTTTGAGAAAACGAATCTATGATATTTAAACCTAAAATTTCATCAAATGTTTGATATAATAGACATTTACCAAATTGCTCTATGGTAGCAAGTCCATATGATAATAATTTGGATTATCTAGTAGGCTAACTTGCCTTTGGGCAAAAAATATAAAAGAAATAAAAAGCATATTTTGATTTCAATCAAAGTGCTTATAAAAGAACCTCTAAGGGGGGAGATTATAATAAACATTGTAATCGCTCTATAGCCTATACGGTGACGAAAAGTGAATAAAGTTGTTTTATTTGTAGAGTATCAAAAAAGTTAAAAAATATTCAGTGTAGTAATTTTGTATTGTTGCATCTTATTTGTTTTTCTCAAATCTATTTGTTATTTTTATTTTGGTCATTTTATTACATATAATTAGCATCTCCGCCATCAAAATTTTATATAATTTGAACTTTCTTGGTAAACTTTTACTTTACTTAGTTAATCATCTTTACTGAAAATGCCAAAAAGAGAATAAGATAAAATATAATTTACTCTAGAGCGTCATTATGCTATTAATGTTTTTATGTATAGATACTTAAGAAACTTTTTCTTTTTGCATTTTATTTTATTTTATATTTCTACTTTATGATATATGATTTATTGACAATGATCTATTGTATAGTTATCTTTATTTACTTTTTCACTTAGTTTCAATTGTGAGGAAGAAAGAGATCGATGTGGATCTATGTATAGAAGAAAAATATACCTATAAGAGCTAAATCGCATACATATCTATAGTAATAAACAAAGTATACATAGTTACACTTGGTCTAATAGTTCTCACACAATCAATTTTTTTTCTTCTAATATTGCATTGTGCTTGCATGCATAGCTTACTATATATAATACCTAATTACAAAATATATTTTGCTACACTACAAAAAAACTTCTAATTTAAAACACAATTTCAAATAACAACTATTGAATATTTAAAAATATACAATCTAATATATTAATTTAATAATTATCTAATAAAAAATAATCATATCAAATTTTCCTGCGCATCGCATGAGTCTGTAACTAGTTTTTAATTGTATTACATCTAATTTTGTACTCCAAATGATATTATGAGGTTAAATTCCACAATTATAAATGATTATTAATTTAGATAACCTTTAAAATTAGGTCAATGTCATTTTTGAAAGTGGGAAATTATAGAAAAATGTTGAGGTCCAAAAAATCATGAAACCAAGGCCCAAAGAAATAGCACAATGGGCCAACCCCATGACAAGTAATCATAAAAGGGATGAATTCACCACAAAGAAGAAAGGATGGTAAGCCCAAAATATTTGAAGCCCAAAATCCGCGAAAGGAAAAGCTTAGCCTGCCAAGATCAGGGGATTGAGGGGAGTCCAGCAGGAAAGGCTGGGCCGGGATCCCCAGAGGCTGCCAAAGGCTCGAGATCCCTAGGACGTACAGCACAGCTAAGGCAAGATTGAGACAGCTCAAAGGAAGTACCAAAAGGCATAAGGAACGAAGGACAGATATGTCCTTCTCAAGTACCAAGTGATACAACAAGGAATCAGAAGACATGAAGTAACAATTCGTGAACAAAGGGGGTGGCACTTTAGGAAACCCAAAATGAAGAACTATAAAAGGGGAAGTGACTGGAAAACCTTCAACCCAGTAGGAAAGGATTCTAACCACTTGGGAAAAATGACAAGAAAAGGGGACAGCCAAAAAAAGCTAAAAAAGTAAGGAGCCAAAAGCTGAGGTCATCTACCTAAGGGCATCTCGGAATGGAAAGTTAGCAAAGGACGTTCAGGGAGACAGCACCAAAAAGAGAAAATTATGAGGAATAAGAAAAGGACCAGCCCTCTAAGTAATTGACACAGCACGAGCTCTAGCATAAGCTCTGGTACCTAGGGGAGCAAAAGAGAAGAATTAGTGGTACCCCGAAACCCTACCATGGCACTATAAAAGGGGAAGACAACCAACATTGAAGGGGCAATTCAGCAGTAGTGAATCATAATAGAAACATTGAGAAAACTCTATCAAAACTTAGAGAAAGTAGTAAAAGAAAGAGAAATACAGTATCCCAACACAACCACTATAGAATATACTCGAATTCAAAGAGATTCAAACTTTGCAAGTCTTGGAAGCTTGAATAGCCATTAAAGTCTGTGATTTTTGAGTTTATTTGGACCTTGTAATATGTCTTAGTGAGCACATTGTAATCCATAATTAAGAAAATAATCAAATATTTCATATTGACTTGAGGATCCTTGACAGTTATTGTGTGCTTTTCCTTATTACATTGTTTTCCTTTTGCTGTTTTTCTTACTGTTCAATACATATATTCTTGCTTGCTAGTGTATACGTGTTGTAGGATTCCTTGCTTTGTGCACCACTTGGTTTGTAAACAACCCATTTAGCTACGGTGAACCAAGCCTAGTCCACCAAACAATAAGTATTTGGCCCAAGATCCTTGAGTTTGTGTGCTAAGAAAAAAAAGGCACCCTCACAAAAAATAAATGTGACTTTCAACTTATGGACCAAAATGAACCCACTAGACTGAATGGAACCACTGGACCGCATAGACCAAAGGGACCTAGTGGACTGAATGGACCAAATTAGATCAAATTGGTCCAAATGGACTAAAGTGGAAAGAGAATGAAATTCTCTAAAGTGGAAAGAGAATGAAATTCTAACACAAAGGCACATCACAAACTCCATTCAAAAGCCATGAAAATGAGTTAGCAAATCAAATTTATCTAGTAATCCAAAAACCATATTATTAATTTACCCGATTTATAAAAAATATTATATTTTTACTTTTTATTTATTTATTTATCATTGATATTATTATTTTAAAACCATAAAATTCATCTATTGTGTGGGAGAGAATAGTTTCCTTTAAATTATTATTATTATTATTTTAAAGTTTTACATTGACATTTGAAAAGTTTCTTTTTCAAACAAAGTTGTAAGTTTTAATGGGTAAGCAAAGACAAGGCTGCTCATTACAATTTGGGGTATAAAATGATAATTTTATATATAATTAGAACTTTTACATTTTAATATAGTATTTAAATGCTTCTCATTTCTTGAGATGCAAGATTATTATTATTATTATTATTATTATTATTATTATTATTATTTTTATTTATTTTTTTTGTATTTAGATTTTGAGGGGCCTTAAGGCAATGCCTAAGTGACTTTGTCTTGAACCGACCCTGTGCATGGTTGCATATGATTAAGGCCATCAATCTCTCAACCTGAAACAGATATTTCACAGAGCTGCTTGTTTATTCCAAGAAATGATAATGGCTTCTTTGACAGTACCTTTGGCTCAAATTGCATTGTGCGCCAAACAGAGCTACTCTCAAGTTTTCGTTGTACACCAGAATGAATAATACATGTTCCTGCAAATCAGATTCCTAAAAGTATCAATTCACATTCTCTAGAGATGGAGCCAGCCACCAGGTTTTTCTATCTTACAGACCTCAAAGCTTACTAAACATAGTTTCCATAATGAGATATAACATACCATCCATGACTAAGTTATAGGTTGAAAACCATATAATGTGGTTTGTAAATGTTCAAAGTTCCTTCTCATATATTTCCTGTACTAAAACACCAAACCATAAACCAGACAGAGCTTTGTTAAACTACTACAAGGTGGACCTCTAACATCAAAGAATTTGACATAAAACTCAACATAATAGCAAATCGATATACAAAACATGGCTAAATCACTCCCGAGCAATCAAAACAACTTGTTTTCCAACATTGCGGCCACTATAAAGTCCTACCAAAGCGGCAGGGCCGTTCTCAAGGCCTTCAGCAATGTCCTCCACATACTTTATCTTCCCTTCTCTGATGTAAGGCAGCACTACATCCAATAACTTGGGATAAACATTATAGTAATCAAAGAAAGCAAATCCGTCCATGTGAATCCTTTTAAAAATAAGACACATCAAATTCTGAACACCTTCAGGCTGAGCAAGATTGTATTGTGAGACCATTCCACATACTGCAATCCTGCCATGGTCTCTCATATTGAGAAGCACAGCATCAAGCATTTTCCCCCCAACATTCTCAAAGTAGATATCAATGCCCTCAGGGAAGTACCTGGTGACATCGGAAATAGAGAAGACTGTATTTAGTGCCTGAGAGAACATTTCAATAGCTCATAATTAACAGCTGTGGGCTGAAACTTAAATTGGGAGAATATGCACCTTTGATTTAAAACATAAATAAATAATTTCCTATCCTCCCCTTCCCCTTATTCTGCCTCTTTTTTTTTTCTTTTTTTAATCAGACAGGCCTGGGCATGTTAGTGGATGCAGTATAACCTTTATTTTAAAAAAGGATTTGGAAATGCATAATCAATACTGCAATAATGTAATCTTATGAATTTCCGTTACCATCTTAATCCTTTCTTGTTAATAGGATTTTCCATTAATGTGCTATCACCATGCATCTACCTACATAGAAAAATCAAATATAAAATCTGCAATTGAAGAATGTACACTTTCATGTGCAAAGTCATTTACATGGCTTTGTCTGTAAGACATGGTTTCATTGTGATGAATGGTTACATCAACAATAAAGAAGGTAAAATTATTATACAAATTGATGAAATGGTGCATTCTTTATTCTAACAATCTCTTTTTTTGGATATTTTATAGAAAGGCCTCAACCCATTGGCCATGCATCCAATGCAATGATTAAGCTGCTAGTAACGTAAACCATGGAACTCACCCGAAGCTAGTAATTTCTAATATCATTAGGATGATCAAGACCGTGTCATGTATGTTATCCTTAATAGTATAAAAATATAGACACACACACATATATAGATGATAAGAAAGATAGAAGGAACAACTTTATATCCATCTGATGTCCAATGATTAATTAAAGCTACAGAGCAAGAAATGTGTTAGGAAATATTTATAGATACTGACCTCTTCAAAGCTCCGTCCAAGTCAGTTTCTTCCTTATAATTGAAAGCCTCATCAAACCCAAACTTGTTCCGTAGTAGATCAACCTGCATTACATCAAAGCACAGAAAGAGGATAGAAATTTTTTGTTGAGTATTGACTGGCCTGCTTATTCCCTTCTTGAGCAGAGAAGGGAAGGAGAAAGAAAGATATTGCATGGCTAACAACTCTAGCAAGAAAGATATTACATGTGATGAGATCAGGTTAGCAATGCTTAATCATGGTCATTGCATGTAATTGAATCATATTATGAAAAGATAACAAAAAAGAAAAAGAAAAAAGAGTTCAATGCAGGCAGTGGATAAAGAATAGATAGGGCCCAACTTTGAAGCGTGCCAAATAGAAATAGCTCACCTTTTCTTTACTTCCAGCACAACCAACTACATAGCAACCCATCAACTTTGCAAATTGCCCAACAAGCTGACCAACTGCACCTGATGCAGCAGAAATGAAGAGATACTCTCCTTTCTTAGGAGAACAAACTTCATAAAAACCGGCATAAGCAGTCAAACCAGGCATACCTAGAATAAAATCCAAATGTTCAGCCAATTATAGGGCGGATATTAGTTGATGGAAAGGTAAAATGACAGAAATCTCACCTAATCTTGTCAAATGTTCATTTAATAACATTTACTGTTGCAATGTTGCTAAACGTCAATATTAAAATGCACATTGTTGGTATGTGATTTATTTAAACAGAATGTACATAGCAAACTTAGTCGAAAACCTAGAATTATCTAACCAACTAGACTACTAAACTCAACACATAATTTCAATTAAGAATACATACATTGTTCAGAATCAACTACATCTACCAATTATATCTGATCTAAAGCCACAATCATAAACAGTTGTAATTACAAAATCTGTTCCAGTAAACTACAGAGCCAGCTCACTGAATTGATCAAGGACCCAACCGTACCACACTAGCTCGAAATTTCAACACATGAAAAGAATTGAATTCATGCTTCTCAGGATCAAAGTTAAAGGATATGGATTATCCGTGCAAGTTTTGATTCAAACTTTTGAGGGTTATAATTACAATGTAAGGGTCATCACCATGGAGTAACTATAAACCGTCATTGTTTTTAACTATGACAACTAACTAGTAAGAGAAAAATAGACAAATGGAAGTAAGAAACTATGAAACTCACATAGTTTTATGGTGCATTTGCATATATAGCGCATCTGAAAATATGAAGTAATCACCTTCAAATAAGAATTTTACAAGCTAACACATGCATATCCAATTCATACATACAAACACACACCCAAGCAGACATGCAAATCCAAATCATACACATGCAGGCGCATGCACAAGCAGCAATCATTGTAATGTAATAGCTAATTCAATCTAGAATATTTCATTGAATGAGTAGATGACTAAGTTACCAAGAATTCCAGTATAGTAGGAAAGGGGTACATCAGTGTGCTCAATTTTAAAGAGTCCTTCCAGTTCTGTGATGAGGCTGTATTCTTCCCATGAAGTTGTGCCCCAAATCAAGTCACCTTTCTTGAAGTTCGGGTGTCCTGAATCCAAAACTTTGGCCACCCCAAACCCAGTTAATGGCTGCCTCATGTTATCATCAGAAAAAGAAATTAGAATTGCACTCATAGAACAAGATACAAGCTGAGTCATCTTACAAAGCCCACTCAACATATATATATATATATATATATTGCAAGAGGTGGAAATTTTTTAATTTTTTAAATTTAGATAATGCTTACAACATACAAAGAATTTGACCATTTAGTTAATTGCCATTTAATTATGATTATCTATCTAAAAATTTCAACAATATAATTTTCCAACCCTATATGTTACATACTAATATATATTGTGATGATTTGAATTGGCAAATATCCATGACAATGTAATTTGTATTGAGTGTGAAATTGTTGGTCCAATAAATTCCCTAATGAGAGAAGCTCAGAGTTTTGCAATTTGAAAAATCTCGCTCGAGCGCAATTTTATCAGAGGGTGTTTTCTAATCAGGATTTTGTCTTGCTCAAATTAGAACCTGCTCGATCAAGTAGCTAACACTGCTCATACGAGCAACTTAAGAAAACAGGCAAGCACCAAACAATTGAGGACTTCAGTTTCCATGCTCTATGAGTCGAAAAGAAGACATCATAGTTGAGAATTGAGCTTTAGGGAGCCAGAGACCCTTAGAAAAATCTGTGTGGCTTTCATCGTTGGAGCTACTAATTCGTTAGGAGCATATGCTTAAAGAACTTAGTTTTCTTACATTGGCTTTTTTTTTTTTGGCTCGCACTGGTGGATTGAACTCATGACCTGTTGCTCTGATACCATATCAAATTATCGATTCTCTTAAAAGGAGATAGATAATTTATTCATTTATTATAACAACAACAATTATTATCCATATGCCTACAGTGGTTCCTAACATAGAGGAAGCAAAACCATGAAAGCAGAGAGAGAGAGAGAGAGAGAGCTTACAGAGCCAGGAGTATAGGAGGTAAGCACGTTAGGACCCTCAACCCTTGTCATCCGGATACGCATGTAAGGATCACAGGACAAGTAAAGGTTCTTCACTACTATTCCATGGGACCCCTCTTGTAGCTTAAGTTTCATGGTTCCATTGATCACTTGCATGTCCGACTCTTTAGGAAAACCAGTCACGTAGTCTTTCAATATTACTTGCTTGTTCCTCACTTCTTCACCAACAACACCACTAGCCATTGTTAGTCTTTCTAAGAGCTTCTGGTGTTTCAGTGTTTCTCTCCGTCAATCTATGCTGTATTTTCAGTTTCAACTATTGTTGCTTTTATAATATGAAGTTTGTGGACTGAGGACATGACACGTGTGTGTGCGCCAAACACTTGAGAAATCCACTACTGCAATGCATGTTATCCATTTGATTATGTCTTGATCGTCATTAAAATATTGCCTACTTTAAAAAAAGTTAGATACACACAATTTTTCATTACCATTTTTAACTAATTTGTACTACTTTATCGAAATTTTAATAATATTTTATTGGCGAAACATTATTTCTGAATTTATATTTCTGAATTTATATTAAAAATGAGAATTTTAATAGGACAGTTTCAAACTATAATATAGTGGCACCGACACAATACGAGAGGTACAAAATTATATGCATTACGATACAACACAACATTTTTTGAAAAATTAAGATATGACACAGAAGGAATAAAAAATTAATTGATTAAATTAATATTTATTTTTGAATATATATTATTTAGTTTAACCTATAATTTAGGTTTAAAAAATAATTACTAACAAGCAAAATTTAAAAAAAATATATATCTAAAATTAATTTAAAAGTAATAATATATCACAGATAAGTACATTAATACCCCTTAAATGATGTTCAAATTACAAAGAAACATTTTAAATAATTCAATTTAGTAATATAAATTGAAATAATTAAAGCAAATAACCTACGCGCTACAAATTATTATTTTTAAATGAAAAAACAAAATTTATTATACCAAATAATAAATAAATAAAAATACACAAATTGATAGAGAAAAAACCTAGCCACTACCTTGTAATAGAAAACAAAAAATGTGATGTGGGTTTCAGTTAACTCAAATGGTAAGGTCTCTACTGGTTGAATAAGAGATTATTAGGAGCAAATACCATATGTTGAAATTTTTTCCAAAAAAATAAAAATAAAAACAAAAACAAAAAGAAAACAAAAAGGGTGTAAGTACAAGCAACTTTGTTTTGTTCTTTTTCTCTTGTACAAATTAGTCACAACCGTGTTCGGGACATATTCCTATTAAGTAAATAATTCTTTTTCTCATGACACCTATTAAATAAATAATTATTATGTCTCAAACTAGCCAAAGTGATTAGCTCTGATTGTGTGATGCATGAAACCTCTTAACTGCCATGGAAGTACCGTCCGGAAGCATTGCCTTGTAGACAGTCCCCATTTTTCCCGATGTAATGACATTGTTTGCACGAAAATTGTAGGTTGCTTTTTCTGAGCTTCTTCAAACTTATTTTTGTAGCCATCTTCTCTAATAATGAAATCTGTGGATCAAATCACCATACAGGAGTACTTAAAAAAAAGAAATTGCTCATAGAGCTTAAATGAATTGGGAGAATTCAAGAGTATGTCAAGATAACAAAGTGTAACTTTTCAATAATTAAATTTAAAACTAGTAATTGGGAAATTTTGCCTGAAATTATTGTATACTCCTAGAGTACCATAAATACGTACTCTCTCCTCTCACATAAATGGTGGGTCCCACTAATTAAATTCATGGTGAGACCCACCATTCATGTGAGAAGAAGAAGTACACATTTATGATACTTCAGGAGTACTTAATAATTTTCTATCACATACAATTTTTTTATTCCTTTTCTATTTGAATGAAGATTTTTCTACTTCCAAAGTTAAAGCAAGGGAACCGTGTCCGAAGAATCTTTAGCCCCCCCCCCCCCCCCCCAAAAAAAAAAACCCTTTTCATCCAAATGACCTTGAATTTTTCAAATTTCATTTCTAAATATGTTGATTTAAAAATTTTTTTTTTTATCCAATTTTGTTCAACTTTTGTTCTGTGTTCAATATGGTTCTTCCATCCACCAATTGGACAATTTGGACTACGGTTAAAGCTTTCAAAACATTGTCATTTTAATTTGTTGAGGTTACATTCCATAATTATAAATGCTTTTAATTTAGACATCTTTAATATTAGGTCAATGCCATTTTCGAGAGTAGGAAATTATAGAAAGATAAATTTGACTTTAACTTAAGGACTGAAATGGATTGAAGTAAAGTGAATGGGCTGAAGTGGACCAAAATAGACTGAATGGACCCATTTGACTGAATTAGACCGTAATGGACTGAAATGTACCAAATAGACCGAAAGGACCGAATTAGGCTAAATGGACCGAATGGACAAAAGTGGTAGTGGACCAAAATGAACTAAATGGATAGAAGTGGAACAAAGGGATGAAATAGAATGAAGTGGAGCAAATGGATGAAGTGGACTGTATTGGACCGAATCAAATTGAAGTTTAGCGAATGGTCCAAATAGACCAAAGTGGACCGAATGTACTGAAGTAGACCAAAATGGAGAGAGAATGGGGTTCTAACCCAGAGACACACCGCAATCTCCATATAAAAGTTATGATAATGAGTTAGCAAATCAAACTTTATCTAGTAGTCCAAAAACCATGTTAGTAATTTACCCTCTTTAAAAAAAAAATCATTATATTTTTACTTTTATTTTTATTTTTATTTTTATTAAATAATAGTATTATTTTAAAAACCACAAAACACATCAATTTTAAGAGAGAATAGTTTCCTTTAAATAATAATAATTATTTATTTTAAGTTTTACATTGACATTTTAAAATTTTTCATTTTCAAACAAAGTAGTAAATTTTAATTGGTATGCAAAGACAAGGCCGCTCATTACAATTTGAGCAATTAGACGATAATTTTATATATAATTAGTGTTTTTCTTTCATTTTAATATAGTATTTAAATGCTTCTCGTCTCTTGATATGAAAGATTATTAATTATTATTTTTATTTATATTTGTGTTTTTTTTTTTTTGGGGGGGGTGGGCTTCAGCTAATGCCTACGGCTACGTGGCTTTGTCTTGAGCTGTTCCTTTGCGTTGTCGCATATGATTAAGGTCATCAATCACTCAACCTGAAACAGATATTTCTCAAAGCTACTTTTTTAATTCCAAGAAATGATAATTTGACAATACCTCTGCGGCTCAAATTGCATTGCACACTAAACTAAGCTACTCTCAAGTTTTCATTGCACACTAGAATGAATAATACACATGCCTGCAAATCAGATTCTTAAAAATCTCAATTCACATTCTTTAGAGATGGAGCCAGTTTTTTTTTTTTTTTTTTTTTTTTTTTTTTAAATTATCTTACAGGTCTCAAAGCTTACTAAACATAGTTTCCTAAATAAGATATGACATATCCTTCATGACTAAGTTAACGGCTGAAACTCATATAATGTGGTTTTGTAAATTGTTAAAGTTCCTTCTTGTAGATTTATTGTACCAACACCAAACCATAAACCTTTCCCTGGCTGCAGACAGGGCTTTATTAAACTACCACAAGGTGGACCTCTAACATCGAAGAATTTGACATAAAACTCAACATAATAGCAAATGGATACATAAATCATGGCCAAATCACTCCCGAGCAATCAAAACAACTTGTTTCCCAACATTGCGGCCACTATAAAGTCCTACCAGAGCAGCAGGGCCACTCTCAAGGCCTTCAGCTATGTCCTCCACATACATTATCTTCCCTTCTCTGATGTAAGGCAGCATTACATCCAAGAATTTGGGATAAATGTTATAGTAATCAAAGACAACAAATCCTTTCATGTGAATCCTTTTATAAATAAGACACATCAGATTCTGAACACCTTCAGGCTGATCGAGAATATTGTATTGTGAAACCTGTCCACATACAGAAATTCTGCCATGGTCTTTCATATTGAGAAGCACAGCATCAAGCATTTTCCCCCCTACGTTCTCAAAGTAGATATCAATGCCCTCAGGGAAGTACCTGGTGACACTCAGAAATAGTCAGACTGTAGTTAGTGCCTGAGAGAACATTTCAATAGCTCATAATTAACAGCTGTGGGCTGAAACTTAAATTGGGAGAATATGCACCTTTGATTTAAAAAATAAATAAATAATTTCCTATCCTCCCCTTCACCTTATTCTGCCTCGTTTTTTATTTTTTATTTTTTATTATTATTATTATTATTTTAATCAGACAGGCCTGGGCATGTTAGTGGATGCAGTATAACCATTATTTTAAAAAGGATTTGGAAATGCATAATCAATACTGCAATAATGTAATCTTATGAATTTCCGTTACCATCTTAATCCTTTCTTGTTAATAAGATTTTCCATTAATGTGCTATCACCATGCATCTACCTACATAGAAAAATCAAATATAAAATCTGCAATTGAAGAATGTACACTTTCGTGTGCAAAGTCATTTTTGGATATTTTATAGAAAGGCCTCAACCCATTGGCCATGCTTCCAATGCAACGATTAATCTGCTAGTAACGTAAACCATGGAACTCACCCGAAGATAGTAATTTCTAATATCATTATGATGATCAAGACCATATCATGTATGTTATCCTTAATAGTATAAAAATATAGACACACGCACATATATAGATGATAAGAAAGATAGAAGGAATAACTTTATATCCATCTGATGTCCAATGATTAATTAAAGCTACAGAGCAAGAAAAGTGTTAGGAAATATTTATAGATACTGACCTCTTCAAAGCTCCGTCCAAGTCAGTTTCTTCCTTATAATTGAAAGCCTCATCAAACCCAAACTTGTTCCGTAGTAGATCAACCTGCATGACATCAAAACACAGAAAGAAGATAGAAATTTTTTTGTTGAGTATTGACTGGCCTGCTTATTCCCTCATAGAGCAGAGAAGGGAAGGAGAAAGAAAGATATTGTATGGCTAACAACTGTAGCAAGAAATCTATCCTTTCAAAACAATGCAATGATTACTTCCTATAAAGAATTATTTATGTATATGATGTTTGTATTTCTAAAACAAGGCCTTCAATATACCTTCTGTTTCCCATCCAAAATTTTCAAGAAGAAAACCAGGTCTACATAGTGGTCAGAAGATTGTAGTCCATTAACCGTAGGACCATTCCATGGGAAGAGAAAATTGGGAAGTATTTTGGTATTAATTAGTAAGAATTATATGAGTTTATAAGTTTTCCTGTGGAAATTTCATTATGTCATAGAAAAAGAAGCGACTGTAAGAACAAAAGAAGTAAGCTTAATGATAGAAAGAGAGAAATTCTATTGGTCTAAGAGTTCACATATTCGGTCAGGTTGACTACAAATTTTCGAAGAAATCCAATGACATGTGATGAGATCAGGTTAGCAATGCTTAATCATGGTCATTGCATGTAATTGAATCATATTATGAAAAGATAACCAAAAAAAAAAAAAAAAAAGGTTCAATGCAGGCAGTGGATAAAGAATAGATAGGGTCCAACTTTGAAGCATGCCAAATAGAAATAGCTCACCTTTTCTTTACTTCCAGCACTACCAACTACATAGCAACCCATCAACTTTGCAAATTGCCCAACAAGCTGACCAACTGCACCTGATGCAGCAGAAATGAAGACATACTCTCCTTTCTTAGGAGAACAAACTTCATAAAAACCGACATAAGCAGTCAAACCAGGCATACCTAGAATAAAATCCAAATGTTCAGCCAATTATAGGGCGGATATTAGTAGATGGAAAGGTAAAATGGCAGAATCTCACCTAATCTTGTCAAATGTTCATTTAATAACATTTACTGTTGCAATGTTGCTAAACATCCATATTAATATGCACATTGTTGGTATGTGATTAATTTAAACAGAATGTACGTTGCAAACTTAGTTGAAAACCTAGAATTATCTAACCAACTAGACTACTAAACTCAACACATAATTTCAATTAAGAATACATACTTTGTTCAGAATCAACTACATCTACCAATTATATCTGATCTAAAGCCACAATCATAAACAGTTGTAATTACGAAATCTGTTCCAGCAAACTACAGAGCCAGCTCACTGAATTGATCAAGGACCCAACTGTACCACACTAGCTCAAAATTTCAACACAAGAAAAGAATTGAATTCATGCTTCTCAGGATCAAAGTTATAGGATATGGATTATCCGTGCAAGTTTTGATTCAAACTTTTGAGGGTTATAATTACAATGTAAAGGCCATCACCATGGAATAACTATTAACCGTCATTGTTTTTAACTATGACAACTAACTAGTAAGAGAAAAATAGACAAATGGCAGTAAGAAACTATGAAACTCACATAGTTTTATGGTGCATTTGCATATATAGCGCATCTGAAAATATGAAGTAATCACCTTCAAATAAGAATTTTACAAGCTAACACATGCATATCCAATTCATACATAAAAACGCACACCCAAGCAGACATGCATATCTAAATCATACACATGAAGGCGCATGCACAAGCAGCATTCATTGTAATTTAATAGCTAATTCAATCTAGAATATTTCATTGAATGAGTAGATGACTAAGTTACCAAGAATTCCAGTATAGTAGGAAAGGGGTACATCAGTGTTCTTGATTTTAAAGAGTCCTTCCAGTTCTGTGATGAGGCTGTATTCTTCCCATGAATTTGTGCCCCAAATCAAGTCACCTTTCTTGAAGTTCGGGTGTCCTGAATCCAAAACTTTGGCCACCCCAAACCCAGTTAATGGCTGCTTCATGTTATCATCAGAAAAAGAAATTAGAATTGCACTCTGAACAAGATACAAGCTGAGTCATTTTACAAAGCCCACTCAACATATATATATATATATATTGCAAGAGGTGGAAATTTTTAACTTTATATAATGCTTACAACATACAATGAATTTGACCATTTAGTTAATTTCCATTTAATTATGATTATCTTTCTAAAAATTTCATCAATATAATTTTCGAACCCTATATGTTACGTACTAATATATATTATGATGATTTGAATTGGCAAATATCTATGACAATGTAATTTGTATTGAGTGTGACATTGTTGGTCCCATAAATTCCCTAATGAGAGAAGCTCAAATAAGAACCTGCCCGAGCAGGTAGTTAACACAGCTCATACGAGCAACTTAAGGAAACAGGCAAGCACCAAACAATTGAGGAATTCAGTTTCCATGCTCCTTGAGCCAAAAAGAAGACATCAGAGTTGAGAAATGAGATTTAGGGAGCCAGAGAGCCATAGAAAAATCTGTGAGGCTTTCATCGTTGGAGCTGCTGAATCTTAAGGATTAAAGACATGATCTCTTGCTCTGATACCATGTCAAATTACAGATTTCTCTTAAAAGAAAGCAGAGAGAGAGAGAGAGAGAGAGGGAGCCTACAGAGCCAGGAGTATAGGAGGTAAACACGTTAGGACCTTCAACTCTTGTCATCCGGCTACGCATGTAAGGATCACAGGACAAGTAAAGGTTCTTCACTACTATTCCATGGGACCCCTCTTGAAGCTTCAGTTTCATGGTTCCATTGATCACTTGCATGTCCGACTCTTTAGGAAAACCAGACACGTAGTCCTTCAATATTACTTGCTTGTTCCTCACTTCTTCACCAACAACACCACTAGCCATTGTTAGTCTTTCTAAGAGCTTCTGGTGTTTCAGTGTTTCTCTACGTCAATCTATGCTGTGTGTTCAGTTTCAATTATTGTTGCTTTTATAATATCAAGTTTGTGGACTGAGGAGATGACACGTGTGTGAGCCAAACAATTTGAGAAATCAGCTACTGCAATGCATGTTATCCACTCGATTGTCTACTTTAAAAAAAGTTAGATACACACAATTCTTCATTACCATTTTTAACTAATTTGTACTACTTTGTAGAAATTTTAATAATATATTTTTGTCGAAACATTCTCTTTATTTAAATTAAAAATGAGAATTTTAATAGAAGATTTTCAAACTATGATATTGTGGCACCGACCCAATGCGAGAGGTACAAAATTATATGCACTATAATACGACACAACATTCTTTTGAAAAATTAAGATATGACACAGAAGGAATAAAAAAATTAATTGATTAAATTAATATTTATTTTTAAATATATATAATTTAGTTTAACCTATAATTTAGGTTTTAAAAAATAATTACCAACAATCAAATTTTTTTTAAAAAATATATCTAACATTAATTTGAAAGTAATAATATATGGCAAATAAGTACATTAATACCCTTTAAATGATGATAAAATTACAAAGAAACAGTTAATTCAATTTAATAAATATATTGAAATAATTTAAGCAAATAACCTACACACTACAAATAATTTTTTAAAAGTGAAATACCAAAATTTATTATACCAAATAATAAATAAATATAAATACACAAATTGACGGAGAGAAAACCTAGTCACTACCTTGCAATAGAAAACAAAAAAGGTGATATGAGTTTCAATTAGCTCAATTTGTAAAGTCTGATGGTAGAATATAATATCTAGGGTTCAATCTACACTGCATCAAAAATCGATTAGTATTTTAGTCTGGTTATAAAAAGCCTTATCAGGAGCAACCTTGTTTGGAGCATATTCCTATTAAGTAAATAATTCTTTTTCCCTTGACACCTATTAAGTAAATAATTATTATGTCTCAAACTAGCCAATGTGATTAGCTCCGATAATTGATTCTAATAAATGTTGTGTGATGCATGAAACCTCTTAATTGCCATGAAAGTACCGTCCCGAAGCATTGCCTCGTAGATAGTCCCCATATTTCCTGACGTAATGGCATTTTTTACACTAAAATTGTAGGTTACTTTTTCTGAGCTTCTTCAAACTTATTTTTGTAGCCATCTTCTCTAATAATGAAATCTGCATGTGGATCAAATCACTATCCAGGAGTACTTAAAAAAAAAAAAAAAAAAATGATCGAAGAGCTTAATGAATTAGGAGAATTCAAGAGCATGTCAAGATAACAAAGTGTAACTTTTCAAAAATTAAATTTAAAACTAGTAATTGGGAAATTTTGCCTGATATATGATATCACATACAAGGAGATGAAAATGACAGTGCATGACGAAAAGTTAAGATTATGATATAAAACGATTCTAAAATATTAATTAATACAATTTTTTTCCCTTTTCCATTTGAATGAAGATTTTTCTACTTTCAAAGTGAAAGCAAGGAACCGTGTCCAAAGAACCTTTAGGGGACCAAAAAAAAAAACCCTTTTCATCTAAATGACCTTGGTTTTTTAAAATTTCATTTCTTAAATTTATTTTTTTATCAGATTTTGTTCTACTTTTATTCTGTGTTCAATATGATTCTTCCATCCACCAATTGGACTACTGTTAAAGCTTCCAAAACGTTGTCATTTTGATTTTTTGAGGATACATTCCACGATTATAAAAGCTTTTGATTTAGACAACCTTTAATATTAGGTCAATGTCATTTTTGAGAGTAGGAAATTATAGAAAGATAAATGTGACTTTAACTTAAGGACCGAAATGGATCAAAGTAAAGTAAATGGAAAGAAGTGGACCAAAATGGACTAAATGGACCTACTAGACCGAATTGGACTGTAGTAGACTGAAATGTACCAAATAGACCGAAAGGACAGAATTAGGCTAAATGGACTGAAATGGGCTAAATGGACTGAGTGGACTAAATGGATTGAATGGACAAAAGTGGTAGTGGACCGAAATAGACAGAAGTGGACGAAAGGGACCAAAATAGATTGAAGTGGAGCAAATGGATGAAGTGGACCGTATTGGACCAAATCCAACTGAAGTTTAGCGAATGGTGCAAATAGACCAAAGTAGACCAAATATACTGAAGTAGACCAAAATGGAAAGAGAATGGGGTTCTAACTTAAAGACACCACAATCTACATTCAAAAGCCATGATAATGAGTTAGCAAATCAAACTTTGGGTGAGTTTGGTTCAGCTTTTAGAAAAAGTGCATAATGAAAAAGTGGAGTTTTGTAAAAGTGCATAATGTAAAAAGTGGAGTTTCAAAAAGCTGAGTGTTTGGTAAAAGCTGTTAAAAAGTGCATAATGAAAAAGCTGAGTGTTTGGTAAAAGCTGATAAAAGTGGCTTTTTGAGGGGTAAATGACCAAAAAGGACAATGTATATATAAGGGAATTTATTTCAAAATTTTTTTTTTATGTGAGTTTGTTTCATACTTAAATCAATTACTTCATCATACTTAAATCAATTTTTCTCTTTCTAAAAAAATTATTTTTTTCTTACCAATATTAGCTAATAATAATCTACCACTTAAGATTTATTGTGAAAGTATTGTAAAAATATTGTGATAAAAATTGATAGTAATTTTAATTTTAACATACTATTAAAATTATTTTTTTCTCTTTCTAAAAAAATTATTTTTTTCTCACCAATATTAGCTAATAATAGTCTACCTTAAAATTTATTGTAAAAATATTGTGAAAATATTATGGTATAATTTCTTTTTTCTCCCTTTTTTTTCTCTCCACACACGTGGCTCTACTTCCTTTTTCTTTTTTTTTTTTTTCTCCTCTTTTTTTCTCATCCACCCACGTAACCAACCACACTCTCTTTTCTTTTCCTTTTTCCTTCTTTCCTCTCCCATCTTCTCAGTCCAGAACATTCCTAGCTCTCTTTCCTTTTTTTTTTTTTTTTTCCTCTTAGCACTTTGGTCCAACACCATCTGCTTCTTCTTCTTCTTTTTTTTTTTTTTTTTTTTTGGCCTCTTAGCACTTCGATCCAGAAAACCATCTTTCTTCTTCTTCTTCTTTTTTTTTTTTTTTTTTTTGGCCTCTTAGCACTTCGGTCCAGAACACCATTTGCTTCTTCTTCTTCTTTTTTTTTTTTTTTGGCCTCTTAGCACTTCGGTCCAGAACACCATCTGCTTCTTCTTTCTTTTTTTTTTTTTTCTTTTTTTTTCCTCTTAGCACTTCAAATCGGAACACATCGGAACCATCGTCACCAACGCCAGAACTCATCCTTTATTCTTTTTTTTTTCACATTCCAGAGAAGAAGATGATGATGATGATGATGATGATGATGAAGATGAAGATGATTGAAGCTGAAGATAAGGATTTTGGGATTTTGGGTTTTTTTTTTTCTATGGATTTTAGGTTGATTTTGAGTTGGGTTTGGGATGGGTTTTCCGGATTTGAGTTTATTTTAAGTTGTTTTTGTGTTGATTTTGAGTTATTTTTGGTTTGGTTTTGTTGATTTTGTGTTCGGAATATCAAAGGTGAAATGGGTTTTGTTGATTGTGGGGGTAGACTGGTGAAGAAGCAGAGGAAGATGAAGAGGAAGAAGACGAAGGAAAAAGACACAGGTGAGAGATGAGGGCGTGAGAGACTGATGGGTATTTCGGTAATTTTTGGATTTGCAACGGTAACATACAAAACGCGCTATGCGCGTTTTCATTTATGGACCCCTGAGGGTCCATAATCCTTCCGCGTTTCTCCTCAGTTTTTTCTCAATGCTCAAAACGCAACTTTTATAAAAAAGTTGCGTTTTGAGTTTACCAAACGCAAAAATTGGTTGAGCATTTTTCAAAACGCGCATTTTGGGCTCAAAAAGCCGAACCAAACGGGCACTTTATCTAATAGTCCAAAAACCATATTAGTAATTCACCCTCTTTAAAAAAAAAAAATCATTATCTTTTTACTTTTATTTTTATTTTTATTAAATAATAGTATTATTTTAAAAACCACAAAACTCATCTATTGTAAGAGAGAGAATAGTTTCCTTTAAATTATTATTATTATTATTTATTTTAAGTTTTACTTTGACATTTTGAAAATTTTCATTTTCAAACAAAGAGGTAAATTTTAATTGGTATGCAAAGACAAGGCCGCTCATTACAGTTTGAGGTATAAGAAGATAATTTTATATATAATTAGTATTTTTTTTTCATTTAAATATAGTATTTAAATGCTTCTTGTTTCTTGATATGAAAGATTATTAATTAATTTTTTCATTTTAAGCTAATGCTTACGGCTACGTTGCTTTGTCTTGAACTGTTCCTGTGCGTTGTCGCATATGATTAAGGACATCAATCTCTCAACTTGAAACATATATTTCTCAAAGCTATTTTTTTAATTCCAAGAAATGATAATGGCTTATTTGACAATATCTCTGGTTCAAATTGTATTGCACACCAAACTAAGCAACTGTCAAGTTTTCATTGTACACTAGAATGAATAATACACATGCCTGCAAATCAGATTCTTAAAAATATCAATTCACATTCTTTAGAGATGGAGCCAGGTTTTTATTATCTCACAGGTCTCAAAGCTTACTAAACATAGTTTCCTTAATAAGATATAACATATCATTCATGACTAAGTTAAAGGTTTAAACTCATATAATGTGGTTTTGTAAATTGTCAAAGTTCCTTCTTGTAGATTTATTATACTCAACACCAAACCATAAACCTTTCCCTGGCTTCAGACAGGGCTTTATTAAACTACCACAAGGTGGACCTCTAACATCGAAGAATTTGACATAGAACTCAACATAATAGCAAATGGATACGTAAATCATAGCCAAATCACTCCCGAGCAATCAAAACAACTTGTTTCCCAACATTGCGGCCACTATAAAGTCCTGCCAGAGTAGCAGGGCCACTCTCAAGGCCTTCAGCTATGTCCTCCACATACATTATCTTCCCTTCTCTGATGTAAGGCAGCATTACATCCAAGAACTTGGGATAAATGTTATAGTAATCAGAGACAACAAATCCTTTCATGTGAATTCTTTTATAAATAAGACACATCAAGTTCTGAACACCTTCAGGCTGATCAAGATTGTATTGTGAAACCAGTCCACATACAGAAATCCTGCCATGGTCTTTCATATTGAGAAGCACAGCATCAAGCATCTTTCCCCCTACGTTCTCAAAGTAGATATCAATGCCCTCAGGGAAGTACCTGGTGACACTCAGAAATAGTGAAGGCTGTATTTAGTGTCTGACATAAAATTTCTTCAACTCATAATTAACATCTGTGGGCTGAATATTTTTATGCAAGAATATGCTCCACTTTGAATAGAAGAAATTTTATTTCATGTCCCCTCACTCTCACATATTCTGCCTCACCTTAGCATTTTTTTTTCTTTTTACATGTAATCTTAATCTTAACCTGTCAATAGGATTTTCCATGAATGTGCTATCACCATGTACCTACCTACTTAGAAAAACCAATTATAAAACTACAGTTGAAAGAATGTACACGTTTCATAAGCAAAGTCATCTAATCTGTCTGTATTGCTATTCATAAGAAGACAAAATTCCATCATGATTAATAGTTATATCAAAGATAAAGGAGCTAACATTAGAAGAGAATTAGTAAAATTATTGTACAAATTGATGAAATGGTGCGTTTTACATTCCAACTTTCTCCAGTTTACAGATATTTTATAGCAAAACCTCAACTCATTGGCCATGATTCCAACTGAACAATTAAGCTGCTAGTAACACAAACCATGGAACTCACCCAAAAGCTAGTAATATTTAGTATCATTATGATAATCAAGACCATGTATGTTATCCTTAATAGTGATGAAAATATAGACACACACACAAATGTAAATAATATGTAGCACAGATGCAACAACTTTATCTCCATCGGATATCCTATTGTTAACTAGAGCTTCAGAGCAAGAAATTTCGTTAAGCAATATGTATAGATACTGACCTTTTCAACGCAGCGTCCAAGTCAGTTTCTTCCTTATAATTGAAAGCATCATCAAACCCAAACTTCCTCTTTAGGAGATCAACCTGCATGATGTCAAAGCAAACAAAGTGAACAAAAATATTCTAATTTCTTGTTTAGTATTGACCAGTCTGAATACTCCCATCTAAAACAGAGAGGGGAAAGAAAAAAAAAAGATATGCATTGCTAACAACTCTAGCAAGAACTCCATCCTTTCAAAAGCTTGCAAAGACTGCTTCCTATGAAGTAACTATTAATGCATATGAATGAGTTTATCCCATCTGAACATTTCATGAAGAAAACCAGGTATGCATAGTGGTCAAAAGATTGTGGTTCATGAACTATAGAGCCACTCAATGGGAAGAGAAAATTGGGATTAATGAATTAGATATAATTATTATGAATTCTATGAATTTTGAAATATTATTGTGGAAATTGTGGTATGTCATAGAAAAAGAACGATGCTGTAAGTACGAAATTAGTAAGATTCATGTTAGAAACAAATATATTCTATTATTCTTAAGTCCACATATTGGCTTGGATTTACTATAAATTTTCAAAGAAACCAAATGATACATGGCAAGATCAGGTTAACCACGCTTAATCATGGTCATTGTGTAACCAAATCATTTTATAAAAAGAGGGGGAAAAAAAATCAAAGCATTCATCGGACAAAGAATAGATAGTGCTTAATTTTGAAGTATGCCAGATAGAAATTACTCAACTTTTCTTTACTTCCAGCACTTCCAACAACATAGCAACCCATCAACTTTGCAAATTGCCCAACAAGCTGACCAACTGCACCTGATGCCGCAGAAATAAACACATATTCTCCTTCCTTAGGAGAACAAACTTCGTAAAAACCGACATACGCTGACAAACCAGGCATACCTAGAATAAAATTCAAACACAGCCAATTATAGGGCAGACATTATATGATGGAAAGGGAAAGCAAATGAAAATCTCACCTAATTTTGTAAATTTTTCATTTCATAACATTGGCAGTTTCATAATTGCTAAATATCCATGACTAAATTTTCTCACATAGTTGGTATCAAATTTATTCAAACAGTATGCAGATAGAAAACTTCCTTGAAACCAAGAAGTATCAAACCCACTAGACTACTCAACTCAACACATAATCCTAACTAAGAACACATTCTTTTTTATCAGAATCAACTCCATTGAAATAGTGTATATACCAATTATATCTGATCTAGAACCACAATTATAAACAGCTGTGTTTACCAAATCTATTCCAGCAAACTACTCAGCCAACTCACTGAATTGGTCAAGGATCTAACTGTACCACACTATCTAGCTACAAATTTGAACGAGAGAAAAGAATTGAATTCATGCTAATCAGGATCAGAAAATGTAGGATATGGATAAATCATGCAAGTTTTGATTCAATCTTTTGAGGTTCTCAATGAAAGGGTCATCACAATGAAATAACTATTCACCATCAAAGTGTTTTTAACCATGACAATTAAATCATAAGAGAAAATTCCACAAATGGCAGCAAGAAACTAAGAATCTCACATATAGTTTTATAGTGCATCTACATATACAGAGCATAGAGTAATCGCATTCGAATAAGAATTTCACAAGCTAACACATAGATATCCAAACCCCACACACACACACACACATAAGCAGCAAAATACCAAGAATTCCAGTATAGTAGGAAAGGGGGACATCAGTGTGCTGGATTTTAAAGAGTCCTTCCAGTTCTGTGATGACACTATATTCTTCCCATCCGGTTGTGCCCCAAATCAAGTCACCTTTCTTGAAGTTCGGGTGTCTTGAATCCAGTACTTTAGCCACCCCAAAACCAGTTAATGGCTGCATTGTACAAGCTGAGTTATTTTACAAATCCCAATCTATATATATATATTGCAAGAGGTTTACTACTTTTATTTTCCATATCTCATCAATAATAATAATTAAAAAAAATAAATAAATAAATAAATAATCCATAAAAAGACAAGGACAAAAAAAACCCAGAAAGTACTTGAAATTGAAATTCCATAATCAAAATAAATCAAAAAACCCAGTATCCAAACGAATTTCGCTATGGGTTAATAACTTTCTTTTCCCCCCCCACAGACCCATCTCTCTAAACTTATAACCGGGATGACGGTACTAGTCTATCACTACTTCTACTAGTAGTACTTTTACTAGTGCTATGCCATCCACAACGCCCACCAGATTGCTTAGCACTAAAAAAAAAACTCCACGAAATCAATGTAAGTTTGCTTCGAAGATGAAGTGCAACCCCAGGTTGAAGTCACTCTCCGGTCCTGGCCTCATCCTTTTTCGTCAGATTGCCGTTAATAAGTTAGGTGGGGCCTTTGCATTTTCACAATATTTACGGAATTGCCACTATATTTGTTTTTTTATGAAAATGAAAATTTTGAAAATGTGTTTTCATTTTTCGTATTCAAATTTAACTTTTAGGATGTTAAAAATGAAAATTAAGTAAGAGTTCTTAAACCAAGCAAGTTTTTGTAATGGGTCCCACTAAAAATTGAAAATGAAAATAAAAAACGCTACTTTTTTTTTTTGCTAACCAAACAGCCTCTAGGCTTTTCTCTTAGTTTGAGAAAACGGGGGAAAAAAAATAGAAGCGTGTCATTTTTTTTTTTTAAGAGTTTTAACCTATAGAGTACATTTTTTATGATTGTACACTTTATCATCATATTTAAATACCAATTGATTTTTTGTGTAAATGAGAATTGAACTTCAAATCTCTTATTCAATTCCCACCTATATAGAATGAAGCAAATTTTGTGAGACAGAAGATTTGAACTTGGAATTAGGTTATCTCTACATAGGTTTACAAAAGACTTGGACTCAGTAGCAGAGCCAAGATTTCAATTTAGGAGGGGCAAAATTATAGGGAACTTTGGAAACACAATCGTTCATCTATTGATCTTCCACTCAATTTTTTAATTAATTTTTAACACTTCATTGCTAAAAAGCCTCAAAGTTCATTACCAAAACATAGAATTTGAAACAATGAAAGAGTCAAAGAGATTGAGGGGAAAAAAAGATTAGTGGAAAGATGTAAGCATTAGAGATTTAGTGTCATGAAAAAATAAGACATAATTTGAAAGTATGGATCCACTACTTAGAGTTGGAGCCATGAAATATTTTAAACACAATTTAGTAGACAATTTTGATTTAAACTTAAAAAGTGTGATGAAAATTGAATTTCAATTGGTGTAAAAGATTAAGTGTTGTGTATCTCCCATTAAAAAAAAAAAAAAAAAATAGTAAGTGTCAATGTGTCCAATTTGGTATTATCTCTTTGTATCTTTTTCCTCTAGTATGATATTTAGTATAACTTTGTTGATAAAGATACAAGTGTGTAGCACATCTCATGACAGCATAGCAAGTTCTTGCATGTACTGCCAGAGAATAACAAGCCACCTCATAAGGCACTAACTCTCACAAATATTCATGATATTAGATCAATAAAATGTAAAATCTCAATTACTTGAACTTTAGATATTTGACAGAAGCATATTAAGTAGCTCTTTGTATCAGAACACTGTGGTAGCCAACTCTAATTTTGCAGGTGTCTCAAACGCTGTTAAACAGCTCCTTGTTTTCGTTTTAAGATATATAACATATTGTATACTCTTCTCTTTGTTGGGGGGAATTAATTTCGACATCAAACTATCAAATTTGTATCATTTGCATAGTTAACTGAAATTATGGGTTAGAATTTGATGTTAATTGGGGGGCAATACCTAACGTATTTAGCATGCACAACCCACAATATGTTTTAACACAACGAAACTTTTTTTTGCAAGAGCAGATGAAAGTTGCAATTTTAAGTTTTAACCAAGTTTGTAGCTAAATTTTTGTATAAAAAAAAATTAAATTTTTTTGAAAACTTTTTATAATCTATTAAAAAATACTTTAATTTCGCAGGTGTTTCGGCATCAAGCTATCAAAGTAATCTAGAAATCCTATACTAAAGGGGTTTGGGAGGAAGGTTGTAATTTTAAGTTTTAATCAAGTTTGTAGCTAAATTTTGTATAAAAAAAAACAATTAAATTTTTTTGAAAACTTTTTATAATCTATTAAAAAATACTTTAAAGATGCTCATAATTTTGAGAGGGATAACATCACTTTCAAAGGTATGAAAATTTTTGAATAGCTAAATTTATTATTTTCATATTAGGATTCGAAGAAAAACCAAGAAAGCTGAGAGCTAGAAGAGAGAAACAAAGAGAGAGTGGTAGGCTTACAGAGCTAGGAGTGAAAGAAGTAAAAAGGTTAGGACCCTCAGCTCTCGTCATCCGGTTACGCATGTAAGGATCACAGGACAAGCAAAGGTTCTTCACTACTATTCCATTGGAGCCCTCTGGAAGCTTCAGTTTCAGGGTTCCATTGATCACTTGCATGTCTGACTCTTTGAGAAAACCAGACACGTAGTCCTTGAATATTACTTGCTTGTTCCTCATCACTTCCTCACCGACAACAACAACACTAGTAGCCATTTTTAGTCTTTCTGAGAGCTTTGTGTGTTTCTCTCTCCGTCTGTGTTCAGTTTCAACTTTCAACTACTCGTACGTGGTATTATAGGTCTCAATTATTTGTTGCTTTTATATAGGGAATGAAGTTTGTGAACTAAGGAGATAACACGTGTGTTCTCTAACACTTTGAGAAATCAGCTACTGCAATGGGTAAACAGAAGGATTAACCATTTGATCTTTGTCTATCTTGATCCTCCTTAAAATATTATCAACTTTAAAAAGTTCGGTACACCAATTTTTCATAACTATTTTTAACTAATTTGTACTTTATTTAAAAATGATGAATATACCATTTTGGTTTATATGTTTTGGAGTCATAGTTAATTTGATCTTTACATTTAGGTATGTAGTAGTCAATTTAATTTATGTTATTTTCAGCTTACAATTAATTTGGTCCTTACCTTTAACTTACTAAATGAAAATGCAAAACAACCAGTTTTCTTTCTCCAATTGTTCCTCTCTTCAAAAAAATCAAAGATCAGATCAAAAGGAAAAAATTGATTCCAAACTGAAATTTCATTCAATTCAAAGATGAGAGTACGTCAATTAAAAAGACAAAGAAGCTACAGATTGCGGAACACTAATTAGTCTTCACAATGTCTTAAAAATCTAATATCTTTATATAAAAAATACACTGAAACACAAAGAGATTGTGCAGAACTGCAAGAGTATATGCATAATATTAGTATTTCATTTACAACATATACATGATATAAACATGATTCATGGTCAATCGGTTTTAATATAACTTTTTTATGTATCAAATTGTAACTGATTGTCCTATTACTCTCACATAAACCAATCATTTTTTTTCGATCACTCACGATGGCACAAATTTAACCATTTTAGAAATTTTCTTTCTCATCATCTACCTATTTATGTGTGTTTTGATTGTTTTCGGTTTTAATTTTCAACTACACGTGGTTTTAGGTATGAATTATTGCTCCAATAGTGGTTTGTGGACTGAGGAGATGACATATGCGAATAATACTTTGGCATTTGCTTGTCCAAATTGGCCACATGTGGTGTGGACCTACTGAAATGCATGGGCAAAATCACCGTAAGGCTCTTGTCCATGAATCCTCTATGTAAAAGAGGGATACATGCACCTGATGCATAGTAAATTTTTTTTTTTTTTTAATTTTATTTTGTTGTCTATCTGAATTTCTCTTTATTACCATAAAAAGTTTACACACACAATTTTCATAACTATTTTTAACTATATAATTTGTACTTTATTGAAAATTCAATAATATTTTTTCACTTATATTATCTGAATTTAATTAAAAATGAGAATTTTAGAATGGAGAATTAATTAATTTCTAGCTATGGTAAACGAGTATCGACACGATTCGAGGTACAACATTATATGCACTATAATGACACATCATTTTCTGAAAAATTAAGATATGAGACAGTAGATATACCTAAATTAATAATTAATAATTAATTTTATGCATATATTATTTATTTTTAGGTATAATTTAGGTTTAAAAAATAAGTACCAACAGTCAATTTTTAAAAAAATATATCCAAAATTAATTTAAAAGTAATAATAGATTGCAAAAAAGTAATATTGATAACCCTTCAATGATGTTCAAATTACAAAGGAATAGTTTAAATAATTCAATTTAATAAATAAATTGAAATAGTGTACGTAAATAACTTACACACCACACAAAAAACAAATGTAATACAATAAAAATTAATTATATTAATAAATTAATAAATAAATAAATAAAAATACATAAATTAACAAGGAGAAAACCTAGTCACTACCTAGCAATAAAAAAACAAAACAAAAGAAATATTATGAGTTCACATGCATAGTACCATGTAAAGTGTAATATTGTAGGCAAAATGATTGTACACTTTCTCCCAATGTGGCAAATATTAGCCATATTTTTGCTCACAATATACAGTTTACATGGTACTATTCATGTAAACTAATCATTGCTTCAAAAAATTAGGGAGTACATTGCAAGTGAGAAAAGAAAAAAGCCAATTACCGGTCGCTTGTCTCGATGAGTTGAGAAGGATCATTAGTTGCTAGTTTGGATGGGTAGCGATGGGCCGTCAATTGATGCAATGATGCTCTAGGAATTTTTTTTAAGATGATCATTATGAAACTTAAATTATACAAATATGATAAAAATATAACTTCATATATTGACAAAACACACACACACACAAATACATAAAGTCTTACAATTTTCTTTTACGAGTTTTCTTATATTGAAATCGTTGCATGATAGTCTCATTATCCATGCTACAAGCTACATCTCTTTCAAAATTTTAGTTCAATAAAATTTTTCTTGGGTTTTTCCTTTTTGTTTGGAAGGGCCTAATATAGTTTTTAGGGGACCAAAGTTTTAGGACAAAATTTGGTTATGAACTTAGTAAACAAATTAACATGACTACATATTTTGAAATTTTAATAATTGAATTGAAAGTTCTTTATGTTTTTAAAAAACATGTCAAATTTCATGTCAATTGGATGTTATTTACTATTCGATCCATAAACTTATTTTTTATGTATATTTTAGACTACAAAAATTCAAAATTTCAAATATTTGATTGATGAAGTAGCTATTGATCTTTGATTTTATTGAATTTCTGCAAGCATGGATGATATAAGAAGAAAATGTAATCCAATGATGGATTTGTCAAAATTTACATCTAATAAAAAAAAAAAAAAAGTGGTGTTGTAGTCTAAGTTTGTTGCCAAATTTTGTCCTAAATTTAATTATACTGGACCAAAAAAAAATTTGTGAAAAAAATTTAGGGTAGTCACAAATTTTTTTTAAAGATAAAAAGAAAATTATAAAATTTTTAAAATTTATATATATAATTGTTAGAGATATATTAACCCATTAGCATAGGTCCAAGCCTAATACTACTTTGTGTCCAAGTTAAGTCTCTTACTTGTACTAGAAGTCTATTAGTATAGGGTTTAGTCCACTATATACTCATGTTATGGGTCATTGTAACACATGTTTTGTACTACACTCTTATATAATAAAGATGTAGCCCTTAAGGGTTCCTCTATAGACATAGGCCGTAAGGCTGATCCACGTAACTTTTGTGTTCTTATGTTCCTATTTTATGCTTCCCTCTTCCGCATCTAGTCACCCTTGGATCAATGATCTAGCTAAGCTAGTAGCAACGAAAGAGAGTGAGAACTAGAGCTTGGAAAAGAGAAGGCTTAGGACTGTGCTCGATAGATGGTACAGACGTATAGGTGGAAGGAGATCTATCTTGTTCAAGATTTATCTAAATACACGAGATGTGTCAGTGTGGTACTAGTGTTGGTCACTTGCTAAGGAAGGGTACTTGGCCAAAAACTCTGTGTCCGTGCATCCTAGGTTTTAAGTTATACTTGCTTTAATTATAACTTTAATTTATATATATATATATTAATAAAAAAAAGAAAAAAAAAGGAAACAATATTTCTATCCATGTCACTCTACTTGATAATTTTTCTAGGAAATAAGTTTTAAACCTTAATGACATTAGGAACAGGGTTTTTTTCGAAATCATCTAGTATTCTAAATGAGTACTGAGGTACGTACTAAAGAGTAAAGAACCTCCAGATAAGAGCAATTTCCTATGCTTGATGGGATTGATCCTGAAAATTCATCATTACCTGAAAGGTCTAGGTTTACAAGTTCCTTGCAGTCTTTAATGCCTCTGGGGAACTCTCCCATGAACCCCATGTTCACAAGTTCGATACCACATACCCTATTCTCAGCTAGGTTCCAACAAGTGACTCCTACATAGTTACAGATGGAACCTGGCCTTCTGCGAGGTTGTTAAAGGTCCATGAAGTCTTTAAGAGATTGAGAGGGTCTTCCAAGGAATCTCTAATAGATTTCAGGCAATTGATATCACTCTGAGCACCATGGCTCAAAATAAATGTACCCATCAATGACCAAAAAAGAATGTGGACTAAAACTAGAGTTCTTGCATTAAGAGACATTTGTGTTTGAGATTATAGTAGCATATTATTGACATGAAGCGTTGCATTTATATAGAGGATGCCAATCAATTTACCACATAGAGAGGAGAACGTGGAATATACCCAAAAATAAATTAAAATGTAGTCTCTTGATTTTAGAAGGTCAAAAGCATACAAAATCCTTGACTTGTTTGTAAGTAATTGTACAGAAGTGGTGTTCATTACACTCTCTAATCCACTGAGTTTTGTTGTTTTGGAGTGTGTGCAAAACTATGTAGATTAATTTATAAGGAAATGCTAACGAGTGCCCTTAGAGCACTCATTAAGAATCTAGTTAAAGAAAGTTTTGATATCACTTTTATGGAAAATTAAAAAAGCTATCAAAATTAACATTAATCCCTAATTTATATGCAACAACATTTACCCATTATACAATTATCAAGGAGTACAATAATAACGACACACTCATTTCCCTTACATGAATAGGAAATTTGGATAATTATATGATTTACCATCATGTGGATGACAGTGGGAGTGGTGAAAGTCCACTAAATCTTGAGTACAAAAGAGAAAGAGAGAGAGGACCGATTAGGTATGATTCCAATATAATACCAACTAGAAGGTTGTCTTGAAACAGCAGATTTAAAGTGTGTTTGGCATCAACTTATAAGCTCAACCTTTAGCTTTTAGTGTTTTTTTATTTTATTTTTTATTTTATTTTATTTTATTTTTTAACTTTTATGTACAGTCTTTTAAAAATATTATTGTTTTCCACATTTTCTCATTTTTTCAAATTTTATCAAGATATAAGTATATTTTAGCATACTTATTATTGTTCCCAAATAGACTCTTAATTATGGTCCGTTTGAGAACAACTTATTTAGTTGAATTTGAAAATTTTTTACTGAAAGTACTGCAGATAAAGATAAAAATTAGTTGAAATAGTACAGTAAGACTCATGAATAGTACCAAAAAATGTAGTGGGACCTATGAATAGTATTAAAAATAAACTGAATAGTAACAAAAATAAACTAAATAATAAAACAAACCGACTTTAAACTTTAATCCCAAATGCAACCTTAATGCTCATCCAAAAAGAAATAGCAGAGTTATTGTTGATCAGAATCTTTAAGGCCAATGTCCACTTAAAATAAATAAATAAAAACGTTTATACAGCCTTTTGTTATGCTCGATTTTGTTTTCACAAAAAAAAAAGGGGGGTTGGGTTTACGGCGAAAACGCAAATGAAGTTTTGGAGGCCTAGGAGGTTAGGCTCAGAGGGATGCATGAATCATGAGTCTTATAAAGCCAAGGCAATTAAGTCCCCATATGAACAGTAAACCCATATTTTTTTTTTTCAGATGGACCGCGTTTAAAGTTGAAAGACTTTGGTTGATTTGATGGATAGTGGGAACAAACAACGGTACGAGATGATAATGGACAGTGAAGTTGTTTTTGTGGATGATGGAGTACTCGTTATTGAAGGAATCTATGAAATCATATGCAGGAAGGAAAACCTGGCCTATTCTGAATAATAAAGATGGATCGATTGAGTCTAGGATTCATTGTCAGCTGATTGGGTGTGATCAAATTTGAAGGGTGGTGTTAACGGTGTGGCTGTTAACAACTTTTTTTTGTAGCTTTTTGCAACATTATTCCTTTTTGACAATTTTTTAGAGGTTTTTTTTTAAACCTTTTTGACAATCTTTTTAATAAATTTTAGTCATTTTTATTAAGTGAGATCCTTACAGGAAATCTTGACAAGCACCTGCAAAATGATTGTACACTTCTCCTAATGTGGCAAATATTAGCCACATTTTTGCCCACAATATACTGTTTATATGGTACTATTCTTTTTTTTTTTTTTTTTTTTAAGAAAGTTTCAATATATGATGTTCACTATTGATAATAGTTCTTTATCATCTGACCAAGACACTAATAAATTTTTTTTTGTAAGTAGGAATTAAACCCCATACATAGTACTATCCATGTAAACTAATCAATGCTCCAAAATATTAAGGTGTACATTGCAAGTGAGAAAAGAAAAAAAAGCCAATTACTAGTCGCTTGTCTCGATGAGTTGTAAAGTATCATTAGTCGCTAGTTTGGATGGGTAGCGATGAACTGTCTATCGATGCAATGATTGCTCTAGGAATTTTTTTTTTTTAGAGAGTTTCAATCTATGACATTTGCTCCTGATGATAGTTCTTTATCTTCAGACTAAGACATCAATTGGTTTTTAGTATAGGTAGGATTT
This sequence comes from Quercus lobata, assembly GCF_001633185.2. Taxonomy (NCBI): domain Eukaryota; kingdom Viridiplantae; phylum Streptophyta; class Magnoliopsida; order Fagales; family Fagaceae; genus Quercus; species Quercus lobata. The sequence goes on from NC_044913.1 coordinate 63,212,953, forward strand.
GAACCCCAAATCTCTTATTTAGCTATTAAAGACTTTATCAGTTGAACTAATTAGAACTCATATAATTTTTTTTAAGGTGATCATTATGAAACTTAAATTATACAAAATATGATAAAAAGATAACTTCATATATTGACAAAAAAAAACATGCAAATACATATAGTCTTACAATTTTCTTCTACTATTTTTATTATTTTGAAATCGTTATATGATAATCTCATTATCCATGCTACATCTCTTTCAAAATTTTGGTTCAATAAAATTTTTCTTGGGTTTTCCTTTTTATTTGGAAGGGCCTAATATATTTTTTAGGAGACCAAAGTTTAAGGACAAAATTTGGTTACAAACTTAGTAAACAAATTAACATGACTATATACTTTGAAATTTTAATAACTGAATTGCAAGTTCTTTATGTTTTTAAAAAACATGTCAAATTTCATGTCAATCGGATGTTATTTATTATTCAATCCATAAACTTAAAATTTAAATATTCGATCAATCAGATGTTATTTTAGACTACACAAACTCAAAATTTAAATATTTGATTAATGAAATAGTTATTGATCTTTGATTTTATTGAGAATTTGCAAACATGGAAGATATAAGAAGAAAATGTAATTCAATGGTAGATTTGTCAAAATTTACATCCAATAAAAATTAAAATAAAAATAAAAAGTGGAGTTGTAGCATAAGTTTGTTGCCAAATTTTGTCCAAGAGTTTAATTATATTAGGCCAAAAAAAATTTAGAGTAGTCACCAATTTTTTTTTTTTTAAATCTATAATTTTAAAAATTTATATATAAAATAATTATTTTTCCAAGTCAAGGCTTCAATGTGGAGCCGCCCTTGGATCAATGATCTAGGCTAGTAGCAACGAAAGAGAGCGAGAACTAGAGCTTGGAAAAGAGAAGGCTTAGAGACGGACTGTGCTCGATAGATGGCGGAGATGTGTAGGTGGAAGGAGATCTATCTTGTTCGAGATTTATCTAAATACACGAGATGTGTCAGTGTGGGGAAGTGTTGGTCACTTGCTGAGGAAGGGTACCTGGCCAAAATCTCTATATCGGTGCATCCTAGGTTTCAAGTTATACCTACTTTAATTATTTTCAAGTTATACCTGCTTTAATTATAACTTTAATTTTTATATATAAAAAATAAAAAAGAAAGAAAAAGGAAACAATATTTCTATCCATGTCACTCTACTTCATAATTTTTCTAGTAAATAAGTTTTTAAACCTTAATGGCATTAGGAAAAGGGTTTTTTCGAAATCATCTAGTACTCAAAATGAGTATTGAGTTATTATGTATTAAAGAGTAAAGACCAATTTGTGCACAATAGAAGAGTGTGAGACGTTGGATTCACATTGCCACATTGATAATGGTTGTACAGTTCATCCATAAAAAATCAATAGCAAAGAAGTCTGAGCATTTTGATCCTTGTTCTGTTTCTAGAGCTTCCATTTCACTTGACTTTGTTCTCTCTTTGTGTCCACCTTTTATCAAAACGGCAAAAACTGACCATTTAGTCTTCGCAATGTCTTCAAAAATGTAAACAATTTATATTAAAAAAAACTGAAATACAAGGAGATTGTGAAGAACTGCAAGAGTATATACATGATATTAGTATTTCATTTACAACATATACATGATATACATATGATTCATGGTGAGTCTGTGTGAACCGTAACGATTACATCGTCTTCAGTGATAGATGCAGCAATTTCAGGTTGCCTTACTAACTTAAAATCATCTTTAACAGTGAGGCAATTTCTCTCCCTGATAGCCCTAAATTTCTTGCACACTTCGAGCATCGTTGGCCTTTGATCGGTACAAGGCTGAACACAGCTACAAGCAATCCTAAGGAACTGAAATATTTCACCATCATATCCTTTCCCCAACAAAGATCTATCAGTGACATCATACAGATCAAATTTTGATTCCTGAAAGTTAAGCAAATTAGTCATCTGACTTGGCTCCTTGCCTGTAATTAGCTCTAGTAGCACAATTCCAAAGCTATATACATCCTTCTTAACAAGTTCGACCTCCCTAAATTCACTATTTATAGAGCAGCTCTCGTTCAAATCGATGTCATTTTGGTTCATGAACATTGCCTCTCCAAATGTTGATATCTTGGGCTCAAAATTTTGATGAAGTAAGATACCTTTCGAGCTAATGTCGAGGTGAACTACTTGGAAATGACACATTTGGTGAATCCAGGTCAAGCCTCTAGCTATACCAACTATGATTTTAACTCTTATAGGCCACTCCAACATCTTGGCCCTATCTTCCACAACATGTAGCCAATCATGGAGACTTCCATTTGACATATATCCGTATACAAGAAGCCTTTCCTGCATTTCTAGGCAGAACCCCATGAGGGGCACCAAGTTTTTGTGTCTCAAACTAGCCAATGTGATTAGCTCTGATATAAATTGATTCTCATAATGTTGTGATGCATGTAACCTCTTAACCGCCATGAAAGTACCATAGGGAAGCATTGCCTTGTACACAGTCCCCGTTTTTCCAGACGTAATGACATTGTTTGCACTAAAATTGTTGGTTGCTTTTCTGAGCTTCATAGCTTACTTTTGTAGCCATCTTCTCTAATAATGAAATCTGTGGACCAAATCACTCCATTAGTACTTAACCATGATCGTAGAGCTTAAAATGAATTATGGAGAAGTCAAGATTTTGTCTAGACATTTCAACAATTAAAGCTAGTAATTTGGGAAGTTTTACCTGCAGATATGTGATGCCACATACAAAGATGTAGTATATGAAAATGCATTATGAAAAGTTAAGCAAGTCCAATTTTCTAATAAAAATTTAAAATTAAAAGAAGAAGAAGAAGCTAATAAAACCTTGATTTTGATTTTGATTTTTTAATTTTCATCATTTAACTTTTATTCTGTGTTCATATGGTCCTTCTGTCTACCAATTGGACTACTATTATTAAAGCTTTCTAAGCATTGTAATTTTGATTTTTTCACCATTTTATTCTTAATTTTTTCTTTACACTTTTTTTTTTTTTTTTGCACTTTCATTGCCCCAAGAGAATGGAAACTTTAGATGCAAAATTAAGAATATCAAAACTTCAGATGCCAAAATTGAAAAATCCTAACATGGAGGGTGTAATTTATAATTGAGTAATATATAAAAAAAATAAAAAAAAGTTTGGAGTTACATCTGATTTTTTTGAATTGATAGCTGCTTTAAAGTTTAAACTTCAAAATATGGCTTGCAAACAGAGAGAGTACCTCTTTGCTTCGTTCATATCGGGATTCTACGTTTGGAAATTGACTCACATGATCAGGTTCTATTCTTTTGATGATCTTCCCTCTCTCCATTAGGCCAACCCCAAGATCAAAATAGTAAATAAAAAAAGCTGTATATAAAATAGCAAACGCCACAAACCCAACTTCAAATCCACTTTTGAAAGAAATTTGAAACACCCATCTATGCTTTTTACAGTCTTCCTCCAATGGCCGTCCACAAAGTCCACTATTATTCACGTAGCTCTGAGCATAACTCTCACTAAATGTACAGACAATAAAGCAGAGCAAAACCAGAGTTCCTGCATTAAGAGCCATTTGAGTTTGTGATTTTAGTAGCATGAAGAATGAAACTGTAAAATCTTTTGATTCTAGAAGCACCTAAGAGTCTAAAGAAAAACCACTAAGTTGGATGACAACAAGGATCAAAGTCAAGTCAATCTGCACTCAGGTATAGGAGCAGATAAAAAGCCACCACTCCACTTCTAAAACGAGAAGAAAAATGGTCTTTCACCCCGAGAGTTTTTAATAGTTTTTAGATCTATTTTCCAAGTCATGCCCCCAGAGTACGCTAGTAAAAATTCGGTTAAACTTGTGTACAATGCATCACTCTAATGCTCGGGACACATACACAAGCCGTGTCCATTGAAATTCAATCAAGTTGTTAGAGGAAAACAACTTTGTAAGGACACTATTTGTAACGAACCGTAACAGTGTTGGGTTCGTACGTAAAATGGCCCAAACAATATCATTTGTAGAGCGTGGGTTTGAAAGGCTAGGCCTTGGTCACCAGGCGGTAGGTTTTTCGTGGTGTTCATACATGGTTAAGCTGTCTTCACCCCTGAAGTCTTTCTCCTGGAGGTGGGCTGGGAGGCTCTGGTTTTTGGCCATTTTTTCCAGCCCCTTGTTTGATGCACCTACCTTCTTATTATATAGTCTGTCTTGGTTGATCCTAGCCCTCCACTTGTTGGTCAGGCAGGTGCTTATTTCTGTATCCATCCCATCAACCGTCCCCTCTTACTTTCTACTAGTTGCGAAGATCGAAGTTTACACCGTCCAAACGTCTTTTCTCATTAATCGGATCTGGACGTTGGCAGGTGCATTTAATGCGGAGGGGACGCATTTTCCTTGATCCAATTTTACACCCTGCTTCCCTGTGGGCCCCATTCCACTCACATCCCCTTCAGGGGGCTGTTTGGGGGTAGCCTTCACCAAGACGTTGATCTTCCCACTGAAGTTCTGGAGTGCCGAGGACAGGGTAGTTTCTCAGCCGTTCCCCTTGACACCCCGGCCATCGATCATTCGTCATCGGCAAAAGACCTCCTCGGCACGGGCCCTGGGCCCAGATAGAGTTTGGGCCGGATTGTAAACTTCCCGGGCCCACAATAGCCCCTCAAAATCCTTCTATCCGTCTCTTCGGACTGATAGGAGGGTTTTGATGACATCAGAGATCCGCCAATGCCTGTCAATCCTTGTCACCTATCGGTTCCCGAGGCTTTTCACCTGCCCAAGGCACGTTCCTAGAGCCCTTGGAAGGCGAAACGTGGCCTCATTAAATACGGGCGGCTTTGTGCTTCCCACGTTCTACGGTATGATGGAAATCGAACGGTGGTGATCTCCTGGCCTCTTTGGGCGGGAAAAGGAGTACAGTTACCCTAGAAAGTATAAAAGATTTTTTGGGGACGGATCCGTCTCTTCAGTTCTGCACTTAAGAGTTTTAGTGCGTGTATTCTGGGTTCATCTGGACTTCCGCCCAAATTCAAGTCTATCTCAAGCACATAAAGCCTGTCCGAAGCGTAATTTTTCTCTTATGTAAGTTCCCTACCTCCATTAACTTGTGCTTTTTCTTTTCTGGGTTTATTTCTCTTTGGCTTGAGGGACCTTGGCATCCCTGAGGGACCTTGGAGATGGCGAGGGTGGCTACGTGGCAGACGCATTAGGGAGAACCATGTTGCTCCCAAATGACATGGATGAACTGAGGAAAATGAGGATGCAGGAGGTCTTCCTCAGTACTAAGAGGTACTTGGGCATGGTAAGATTTCTTAAAACCTAAAGCCTTATTAACTCTTGCCATCGGTTTGCCACTAACTACACGCTCATCTCCCTTGCCAGGCTCTCCAGGCAACCTATAGGATGGAGGAAGAGGTGAATAACAGGAGTAAGGTGGCCGAGATCGAACGCAAGAGGCGCATAACGGCCTCGAAGACCCTCGAAGCCTCTGAGGATGAACTTGCCAAAGTCAAGGCTGACTTAACAATAACTATCCGTGAGAGGGATAACGTCTCGGCGGGCCTAGCTAGCGCCTAAAAACAGGTCGAGGACCAAACAAAGCGCGTACTTGAAGCCGAGGACCAGTTGCGAATAGCTAAAGACCTGATCGAGGGTTTAAATAAGCGGCTGGCCGCGGTTGTGGATGAAAAAGGGGTGGCAGAATATGCCCGTGATGAAGCCCTAAGGGCAAAGCATGAGGCCGAGTTTGCCAGGAATGAGGCAGAGGCTGCCAAGGAAACAGGCGAGGATGATGGTTATAATATGGGAGTGGCTGAAACCCAAGCCACCCTTAAGGCCCAGATTCCTGGAGTATGCAGGTTCTATTGCTCCCAGGTTTGGGAAGAGGCATTGAAGCGAGCTGGGGTGGATGCTTCATCTGATTTGTGGAAGGCGGAGAACATATTCTACCCTACGGCCATCCGCGAGGCCACTTCCACCAGCTCCGTGGCTATGGATGACCAACCCGAGGAAGGGGTCATCCCGTCGGAAGACTTACAGGTCAGCGGCTCTTCTGGCAAGGCGCTCAAAGAGGGAGAACTTCAGGATGTGATAGTGATATCTCAGCATATGGATCCTGAGGCACCTAAAGAGGTTACTGAGCTCGTGGTTGGCATTCAGGTGTCTAGTACGGAGGAGCCAGCCACACTTGCCCAGCCGCCACAGGCAATTCCCCTTGCTGTGGTCCCCCAGAGTACCAATGCTGACCCTGTTCAGCCTTCCCCAGAAGGGACCATCCTCCAGGGTGTCGAAGCTGATCCCGTTCCTTCCTCTCAGGACGTGACCGACGCAAAAGTAGACAAGTAGAAATCCTGGCTAGGCTTATGTATCCGTTTCTAATTTAACGATTAACTTGTTTCTTTTTATTTCAAAAACTTTCTAATCTATTGATAATTTGCAAGCGTTTGAACATGTATATATGAAATCTTGTTTTTCCTTTTTCCTTCTGGTTACTTGTTAGCTGCCCTCGTTGATACGTAATATTGTTCATGAATTCTGTGCTGATTCATTTTAACATGTACGAATATTTATGCATGCAATACATTTAACATCATGTTTCAAAACCCTAGCTTACTTGCACCCGCAGAGCCTTTAGACTCATTTCTAACCCTCGTTCAACTAAGATATAGGCATCATTTTAGATATCGCGCGTAACTGCCAAGTCCTACTAAGATATAGGCATCATTTTAGATATCGCGCGTAACTGCCAAGTCCTGCTTAGCACCTAGGTTTCATGAAAGTGGTCGGTTTCCCCATAGGCTTGAGTTCGAGAACCATGCAATGCCTTGGTTCTGTCCAAAACTCAGTTTTCTCATCTAAGTAGTTGGTTTTCCCATAGGCTTGAGTTCGAGGATCATGCAATGCCTTGGTTTTGTCCAAAACTCAGTTTTCTCATCCAAGTAGTTGGTTTCCCCATAGGCTTGAGTCCGAGGACCGTGCAATGCCTTGGTTCTGTCCAAAACTCAGTTTTCTCATCCAAGTAGTTGGTTTTCCCATAGGCTTGAGTCCGAGGACCATGCAATGCCTTGGTTCTGTCCAAAACTCAGTTTTCTCATCCAAGTAGTTGGTTTTCCCATAGGCTTGAGTCCGAGGACCATGCAATGCCTTGGTTCTGTCCAAAACTCAGTTTTCTCATCCAAGTAGTTGGTTTTCCCATAGGCTTGAGTCCGAGGACCATGCAATGCCTTGGTTTTGTCCAAAACTCAGTTTTCTCATCCAAGTAGTTGGTTTTCCCATAGGCTTGAGTCCGAGGACCATGCAATGCCTTGGTTCTGTCCAAAACTCAGTTTTCTCATCCAAGTAGTTGGTTTCCCCATAGGCTTGAGTCCGAGGACCATGCAATGCCTTGGTTCTGTCCAAAACTCAGTTTTCTCATCCAAGTAGTTGGTTTTCCCATAGGCTTGAGTCCGAGGACCATGCAATGCCTTGGTTCTGTCCAAAACTCAGTTTTCTCATCCAAGTAGTTGGTTTTCCCATAGGCTTGAGTCCGAGGACCATGCAATGCCTTGGTTCTGTCCAAAACTCAGTTTTCTCATCCAAGTAGTTGGTTTCCCCATAGGCTTGAGTCCGAGGACCATGCAATACCTTGGTTCTGTCCAAAACTCAGTTTTCTCATCCAAGTAGTTGGTTTCCCATAGGCTTGAGTCCGAGGACCATGCAATGCCTTGGTTCTGTCCAAAACTCAGTTTTCTCATCCAAGTAGTTGGTTTCCCCATAGGCTTGAGTCCGAGGACCATGCAATGCCTTGGTTCTGTCCAAAACTCAGTTTTCTTTTTGCGTGGGACCTTGGCTTTAGGGGAGTTAGCTCCTCGGCCAAGCCCCTAGAATTATCCATGCGATTAACGCTACCAAGCGTAGCCCCTAGTCAAGAAGCATAGACCTTAGCGGAACTTTACACTAAAACTCTATAACCAGTTGTTAGAGATGACAAAGGAACTCTCTCGACCTACCGTCTATGCCAACACACAAGCCTTTCCCACAGACGGCGCCAATTGTAAGGACACGATTTTGTAACGAACCGTAACAGTGTTGGGTTCGCACGTAAAACGGCCCAAACAATATCATTTGTAGAGCGTGGGTTTGAAAGGCTAGGCCTTGGTCACCAGGCGGTGGGTTTTTCGTGGTGTTCATACATGGTTAAGTTGTCTTCACCCCTGGAGTCTTTCTCCTGGAGGTGGGCTGGGAGGCTCTGGTTTTTGGCCATTTTTCCCAGCCCCTTGTTTGGTGCACCTACCTTCTTATTATATAGTCCGTCTTGGTTGATCCTAGCCCTCCACTTGTTGGTCAGGCAGGTGCTTATTTCTGTATCCATCCCATCAACCGTCCCCTCTTTACTTTCTACTAGTTGCGAAGATCGAAGTTTACACCGTCCAAACGTCTTTTCTCATTAATCGGATCTGGACGTTGGCAGGTGCATTTAATGCGGAGGGGACGCATTTTCCTTGATCCAATTTTACACCCTGCTTCCCTGTGGGCCCCATTCCACTCACATCCCCTTCAGGGGGCTGTTTGGGGGTAGCCTTCACCAAGACGTTGATCTTCCCACTGAAGTTCTGGAGTGCCGAGGACAGGGTAGTTTCTCAGCCGTTCCCCTTGACACCCCGGCCATCGATCATTCGTCCTCGGCAAAAGACCTCCTCGGCACGGGCCCTGGGCCCAGATAGAGTTTGGGCCGGATTGTAAACTTCCCGGGCCCACAAACTTTATGTCACGGGTTCTTTTATTACAATTCTAAGATGGCAGATTGTGAGTAGCTGTTTATATTTTCACATAAACTTATTACTTTTTCTTTATCATTCATAATCAACCATACCATAATTGTTGAAATTAAACTTCTAGAGGCTTGTCTAATAATTGAAGATAGTAAACTACACAAACCAATGTTTTTCTACCAGAGTTTCGAAAAGTCTTTACTAAAATTTTCTTCAAAAATTTTAGCGATCCAATAAGATGGATCTTAACCGTTAATTGATAAAATTATTACGAGACTTGCCATTATGTGTTAGTGAGAAGTCCGATGTACATTTAGACTTGTATAATTTGGAGAGAGATGAAAAGTTAGTTACTTATAATTAACTTTGTTGGAGAGAAAATTGCTTGGAGAGGCTCAGATTGAGTAAACAAAATATATAGAGACATCACTTGGCCCGAAAGTTTAAGTATGTGAGTTTGAGATAAGCTATGTTATGCTAACTGCTAACCACTCACTTTTGTCATAGTTATTCAATTTGAAAATAGGGAGTATAAATTACATGTTTTTATTTTAATGTATAAATTATAATTTTTAAAGTTTATACATGACTCTGAACTTTGACGAGGAATGCTCTTCTCAAAAAAAAGAAAAAAAAAAGTCAAAAGTAACCTCAGAAATAAGTTTGGAAAAAAAAAGAAAAAAAAAAAAGACAACAAAAAATCTAACCCATAAAAAACATAATTTTTTTTTCCTCTTACCTTTTGCTAATTTTTTTTTAAATTGTTTTAATAATTCAATAGTTACAACGAATAGGAGGGGATTTGAGCCTTCAATGTCTCTTATGGAAAACCCCAGAAAATAACAATTTACAAAGGCCCTTAGCAAAAAATATAGTATAAATCTAAACAACAATATATAAAATATATTCATCCAAATTGACTCTCCATGTAAATTCCCAAAATAAAAAAAATAAAAAAAAACTCTCCGTTAATGCAATTTTCTAATGTAGTCCACACTAAAATTAGGTTTGGTAAAATCATTTTATATAGTTACGATGCTCATACCAAATGGAATCTGAATTTAAGAAAATATAAATAAAAAAATAAAAGGTTGGGTAGGGAGATTGAGCTCAAAGCAAGAGAATATTCTAAAAGATTAAAAAAAGAAAAGAAAAAAGACTTAAGGGCATATCTTTTTTTGTCTGCTACCGAAACATACACCAACACAGATTAACAAAAGGAGCAGCAAAAGTAAGTAATCAAGAAGCTAAATCCTTCCTATTGGCCCAAAACAAAATCTCACAATAAAGACCATAGCCAGACCAACTCATTCACACCCTACCTAAAGGCCCATTTAGCAATCAAGTGGGCAGTTTTATGACTTTCATTACTAGCTCTAGGAACCCAATATAACTCACTTCAAAGGAATTAATAATTACAACAATACCAATTAAAACTATTACTTTAGTACCAATAACATCTATTGAAGGATTCTCCAAATACTTGCTAGCTTTAAATCACCTAAAATGAGAATCGTTATCTAAACATCCTTATGAGATTTTTTTAACCAAACACAACTTACAAATGGGGCTCACGTATTTTAAATCACACAACAATCTTCAAATTCTGCTACCAAATGAGCCCTAAATCCTTCCTTTAGGTCACAAAAATCTAATAATAGAGAAAATAGCCGGATCAACTCATTCACACCCTATCCAAAGGCCCATTTAGCAATCAGGTGAGTAGTTTCATAACTTTCATTACTAGCCCTAGGAACCCAAGATAACTCACTATAACTCAATCAAAGGAGTTAACAGATTTTTCATATCCTCAACTATAGGAGCAACTTCCCAAAAAATTGGCTTCTTTACTTAATAGTTGCATCCAAATTTGACTTAGAGAATCCCTCTCCCCTATGGTTCAGTACATCACTTCCCAGCTAACTCCACAGCTCTTTGCAAGACTCAAACATTTGTGACATCTACAAATATAGCTACAACTAGGTTAAGCACCCAAGCTTTCACCAAATTACCCTTATGGTTTCTTACTATCTAACACAAGCTTTCTCCTATTTTCAAGTTGCATCCCTCCTGAACAATACTTAGTTCCTGAACTTCAATAAATCATCCATAGTTATCATGACATGTATTTAAAGCAATTCAGCTTGCTTAAGTTCAATCACCAGTTCATCATTTGGCTTGAAAACCAATTGTGTTAGGATATTTAGTGTCTATTTTGTCATATAGGGTCTCTTTTATAGTGTAGAATAAATGGCACTAAACATAGTTGCTTGCACGGTAGGCTAGGCTATAAAATTTGCAAACTAATTTAACCTGTGATTTTTGATTGGTCGAATTTAAGTGCTTGATCAGTCAAAATTTTAATTTTGATCAATCCAACATGAATCAAATTTCCAAATTTGCACTCTAAATCAGATAACTTTGTAGCATCTTTGTCTCCAAAAATAAACTTCTAAAGATACTTACAACATATGTTTACTTCGCGAATTGTCAACATAAATAAAACCTAAAAATGAATTGTCAACATAAATAAAACCTAAAAATGCCCATAAACAAATAATGTAAGACTAAATTAATTTGGTGACCCACATGATAAGGCACATGTGATAAGTTAGAGGTTTAATGGGATATAAAGACATATCCATTAGTGTCTTATTTGATTGATCAATTAGAGAAGTGGTTTCCTAACGTGACTCCCAACTTTGATGGTAGAGTGGAAGTTAAAATAAACTAGGAAACTAATCCTCTCTCTACCCATTAAGGTATTCAGTTTTTCTCATTGTAGATTGAATCTGAATGAACTGAGCAGCAAAAAGGATGAAGAGAGAGAAACCAATCCTATAGAGAATTAATATTATTCACTAGATTTCAAGAGAATTGCATCAATAGACCCAGGCAAGTCTCATGACTATTTTGTTGTATTTTATATCACTGTAAAATCCATGATAGTTCTAGATCCTGAAGTTAAAGTAGTTGTTGAATGCTTAACAACATAAAGTATTTTAAGTTCACAAATAATAGCTGAGAGACATTATCGTTTTCGGTATTTTGGTCCTTTCACCTTTTTCTACAGCTTCATTTAGTTTGATTTTGTTATGCAAGTTAATATAAAGGCAAAGAATGACTCTTCGATCTTTACAATGTCTTTGAAATGTAAATTTTAATATTCAAAAGACAGATCAAATAACAAGGAGATGGTGCACAAGCACAACTACTAGATGATAAGGATTTATCTATCAGCATTGTAATATATATGTATGTTCCAAGTCAGTGGGTCTCAACCTCAATGATTTCAAGGTCGTCTTTAGTGTCAGAGTTGCCAATTTGGGGCTGCCTTAGTAATTGATAATCTTCTTTGTCAGTGAGGCCATATCTCTCTCTGATAGCCCTCAGTTTGTCCCATACTTCAAGCATCGTAGGCCTTTGATCGGTACAAGGCTGAACATAGCTACATGCAATTGTAAGGAACTGAAATATTTCACCATTATATCCTTTCCCTAACAAAGATTTATCAATGACATCATTCATACCACATGAGGAGGTATTTGAAATATGATTATTCCATTAGACCAAGGTTCCATCAAGACAATTAGGAAGATTAGTTATTTGGCCTATAATTAGCTCTAGAAGCATAATTCCAAAGCTATACACATCCTTCTTAACCAGTTCCACATCACCAAATTCATCACTGATAGCAAAACTCCTGCTTTTTGCCCTTCCAAAATTTGATATCTTGGGCTCAAACTTCTTATCAAGTAAGATACATTTTGAGCTAATGTCAAGGTGAACTATTTTGGAGTCACACCAATGGTGAAGCCAGGCCAAGCCTCTTGCAATACCAACTGTAATTGTAACCCTTAAATGCCATTCTAAGATCTTACCCTTATCTTCCACAGCATGCAACCAATCATGAAGACTTCCATTTGACATATATTTGTATACAAGAAGCCCTTCTTTCATTTCTAGGCAGAATCCCATGAGGGGAACTAAATTATTATTTCTTAACCTACCTAGTGTCATTAGCTTAGATAGTAATTGATCCTCATGATGTTGAGATGCATTTAGCCTCTTAACTGCTAAGAAAGTACCATCCAGAAGAATCACCTTGTACATGGTTCCCATTTTACCGGATCCAATGACATTGCTTGCACTAAAATTGTTGGTTGCTTTACTAAGCCTCGTAAAACTTATTTTTGTAACCATACCCTCAACTATTAAAAATTGTAAAGCAAATCACTCTCCATTAGTACTCAAACAAAAATATAAAGCTTAAATGAATTCTGATGAAGAGTTCAAGATTTTATCTAGGTGATCTGGGGCACCATTTCAACATTAATTAAATCCTAATAATCAGAAAGTACTCTTTGATTTATAGTCACTTTTTACCCCCTGAATAACTAATAAATTAATTAATCAGACAAATATAAACAAATGAGGAAGAGAAACCAACTCCCTCAACCACAAGGTCATGAAGAATATCAATTCTTGTAGGACCATATACTTTGCTACAACTTACATATATGTTAATTTGTGATTGAATTACATAACCTATACATAAGATCACCATTAGTATTTGGTGAAAAACTAATAAAATCACCCATTGATATATATGTAAGTTGTGACAAAATATATGTCGTTAAAACTCAAGGAGATGCGCTCCAACCCCAAATGAGCCAAAAGGGAGCCATCTAGAAAGATTATGGGTCAAAGAGCTTGATTTCCTAACAATGTGATTTAGGCCCACTTAGCAAGACTTTCTGTGTCACTTACAAAGATCTAGGGCATTGTCAATGCATTTTGAAAAGTTTGCTATGATTATGATGTATGCATATTAAAAAAAAATTAGAAGATAAAGGAAGATTTGACATTGTCAACTTTCTAATTTCAAAGTCAGTCAACTACCAATAATTCTTTTTGTGTCTCAATGTATGTTTGATTTTTTTGGGTGTTTTATCGAATTTTTATTCAGCCAAAAAAAAAAAAAAAAAACCATCAATAAACTAGTATCTTAGGGGCCATTTGGTAATGTTGTTCTAGTAACGTTGTTTGTATTTTTTGGAAATATGTGTAGGTAAAAAAGTATGTGAAAATGCGCGTAATGTTGTTTAAAAATTGAAAATATGTATTTAAATACATGTACCAAACAAACCCTTAAACTTTCACACACATGTTCACAATTGGCAGACTGAAAATGATAAAAAATAAATTGTGGATCCACATAATTGTGACAGTTGTAGCAAAAAAAAGTGTCTGAAAGTATGCAATACTAACATTATTAGGTTTTTTTTTTTTTTTTTTTTTTTTTGAGTTGATCTAACATTATTGGTTGACTACCAAAGAAAAAAATAATAAATAATTATATGGAAAATATGTTTTTACATTCACCATTCATGTATATTTTACATTATAAACAAAATAAATGTATACAACATTATACACATTAATAATTTATAGTATCATATACTATTCATGCAAATGTGTATAATTATGTACTAAATGTCCTACTAATAATAATGTTCATCAAAAAAAAAAAAAAATGTCCTACTAATAATAATAATGATATTAATAATAATAAGTTTGAAAGAATATCTAATTTTTTGAATTAATACTTCTCTAGAGAGAGAGAGAGAGAAAGAGAGAGTACCTCTTTGCTCAGTTCCTATCGTCATGCCTTAGTTGGGATTTGACTCACAGAACAAGGTTTTGTTATGTTCTTCCTCCTTGCCATTAACGCTATCATCTTTGTTGTTGACATCGTCTTATTGTGATTCTTCATCTTCAAACAACCCTAAGATTAATATAGTACATGAAAAAGGGTGTATACAAAGTAGCAGTAAAACGAAACCAACCACAAACCCACTTCTGAAAGAAACTTCAAACTCCTATATGTTGGGAAATTTAGACCCCAGTTGATAGAATTAACAAGTTTTAAACTCAAGTTGTTAATTAGATTTATTATGAATAAAACTTGTTAAAACAAACAAACATCAATATCATGTCAAAATTATGCAACGGAAAAATAAATAAGACAAGATATGATGTCCCAGGAAAACCAATGAAACAAACTAGTTTCACAGTAAAAAACCTAGGAGGAAACCTTCCCGAAAAGCAATCCACTATAATAAAGAGGTGTTTCAGATCTAGTACAAAACCTTTGTCCCTAGACTCTACAATCCCCGTAGATGAACTTACAGTAGAAACCTTCTACCGCTTCAGAACTTTTGAACTCTTCAATATATTAACGCCACCCTTTGATGCACGAATCTCAGTACGTGACTAACCAATTGCGCGGATCCCAGTACGCGACTTAATCACCAACTAGAAGAAGATGTTGGCTGCAAAGTTCTTCACTTCATCAACAATGAAGATCAAGAAACACTTGGTTACAAAACCTTAAGGCGCAAAAGACGCAGTAGCTTCTTTCAGAGAGAATAAGACATCGATCACCTTTTGCATTTGTTCTCCTTGTATTCTCTTATGTGACGGCCTCTAAAACAAGCCTTATATATGTCTAGGGTTGTGAGAAAAGAAACCCTACACAAATACAAAAGTTTTGGGCTGAAAATTAGATTTGGAAATCTGAATTCCCGTAACCTCAATCAATCGGGAGGTGTCGAGGAGGTGTCGAGCATTAAACTTCGACAGATACAGCTATCGGGAAGCCATCGAGGAGCTGTCGAGGAGACAAGAGCTTTCTCGATCAATCCACCAGCTATCGAGAGGTGTCGAGATTGCGATAACAATCAACTGAAGAGCTCGATATATAGTCTAGCTGTCGAGAGGTGTCGAGAAGCTGTCGAGCTATCTGTCCGTAGGTGTCGAGCTATCTGTCCAGCTTTAGTGAACAGCTTTTCTTCACTTGTTTCTTGGTCCAATCTTCATGGCTATAATACTAGACTTAAACAACATGTTTCTTAAAGTATTAAACACATCCGAGATCTACCCAAATATAAGTAAAGTGCGTTTTGTCAAAGAATTAGCTAATTACACAAAATATGTCCTTAACAATCTCCCCATTTGGCAATCCGTGACAAAACCATAACAAACAAATGAACATATGAGAGAAGTCATAAATCACTCAACTCATATTCACTTGTTGAATACAATAAAATCTATCCTAACACAAACTCTTGAAAAACTTTGCAAGAAGAGAGTTTATGGCAAGTAGACTTTGACAACCTGTATTTCTAAAACACTTTAAATAAACTCATCAAAGCATCTTTGTGTGAAACAGAAATAATAGATTGCATACAAGTATAAAAAGTATGCGTATAAAGAGAGAAAAGAAATAACACATGTAAGGATAGGTGAAAAAGACATACATGATCAAAGATAAGCACAATGTATGTAAACATGGTCACAAGACCGATGTACAATAAGAAAGAGGTAAGCACTCCCCCTAACAAGATGAAACACAACTCCCCCTTACAACGGCATATATTTCTCCCTCTAACATGTAGAATCTTGTAAAAAGAAACCACAATTTCTCCCACTTTTTGTCATGATTGACAAAGGGTACAAGAAGCTAGAAAGCTTCACCCGAGAAATATAAAGATGATCAAGGGGGTACAAAGAATCCATATAAATGCATGAATGTAATGAAACAAGATGCTATGGATGACAAAATAAAAGAAAGATGCAAAACATGTGAAAAACAAATCTCTCAACAAGAAAAATGTTATGCACATAGATCCTAAAACACATACACACACTAAACAAGTCTAACCAATTTTATATTTAAAAAACAAATTAAGACAGTTTAGTGAGTATACGTTAATACATGTATTCCTTGTGATGGCCAAATCACATTGTACCTGCACATGTATCAAGAGTAGCAAAGAATATTGCGTGTTGTGTGTAAAAAACATCGCAAGATTGCATAAGTGTCTACATGTTATGACGATTTGAGGTATGAAAAAATTACTTTAACTCACACACAATCATAATTGTTTAATGGGGACTATCACCTTCGAGGTACATCCTATAACTCCCACATCTCCTAGAAGACACGCTTATAATCATATTTAAAGCATTTTTTATCTTTTTACTTTTTATTTTTCTTCGCATATTTTTCTTTTAAGCAAATCATGCATAGGCATATAAGAGAGAGAAAAGAAAATACCCAATGATGGTAAGCATTTGACATTCCAATTTTGCTATGCCGAAGCACACAAATGTCATTGATACTGCACTTTTGCTATGCCGAAGCATACAGGTGTCATATTATGATTGGCGGGCAACAATGGTGAGATGGTTATTTATGCATTTCTCTTATGATTTTCTAGTCCTTCCTGTCAAAAAGAATGATACAAGTGTTAAGTACAAGAGATAACTTAATCTTATTCATCACAAACAAGAGCCACAAAGCTCAATTGCTTAGTTATGCATAGAGATGCTCATCTAAGTTACAAAAGATACAAAGTTTAGAAAATTTTGTTTCAATGGCCATCCAAGGTACACAAGTACCAATGTACACAAAACACACACTGTTTTTGTATTTTTCTGATTTTTCAATTTAAAAAAAAAAACTAAATAATCAACCAAAAATAGACAAACAACATAAAAGCATGAAAGAAAGATGCATATGCATGGAGGCATGATAGGAAGGTGCAGATGCAGAAAAGCATGATTTCAAAAATAGATAAGAAATCAAGCAAAGAGAGTCCTACTTTAGATAGAAAGAATTAAAGCAGAGGACAAATAGAAAAGACAATTAAATCTTAGGCTCCTTTCTCACCCACACAGCACGAGTCTTTGGTTGTGAAGATGAAAAGACACATGTCTTAGTATGTCTACTAAAGGACATAAAAAAATTAAAATTCTCCTGAAATTGAGTTAAAAAGATCAAAACTTTTAATAACTCTCCAAACAAAGGTGTAGGTCCTTGAGAGGAAACCTATGACCGTTTGGACACTTGCTTTTGAGGATATAACTTAAAGCAATAAGGACGAATGTGTCCAGGAACACCACAATGGTGACAGACATGAGGTCTAACAAAGGATTTAGAATTAGCCAGATTAGTTTTGGATTTCATACCTTTATTACCTTTCTCAGATTGTGGGACAAAGACAGTCTTTGATCCAGAAGCCATGGAAAAGGAGGGGCCAGAGGAAACAGCATATCCTAAGCCAGTCTTATCAGAACTAGGCTTTTGAACACTGAAGACCTCATCAAGCTTTGCACTAAGCATCCTTTCTATTTGAGGTCTAGCTTAACTAAGCTCTACCTCAAGATTCTTGACCTTCTCTTCTAATGAGGTGTTCTCCACAACAAGAATCTCAACTAACGTTGTAGTCTCATCTAGTTTGACTAACAAATCAGCATTTTCAGTATTTACCTCATTAAGCTCTTTTCTACAAAGATGAGAAGTCTTTTCAGATTTTATGAATTCAGTGCATAGTTTGTCATAGGCTTCCTGAAGGGTCATCTTCTTGGATACTTCATTATCAGAAGAATCTTCATTGTCACTAGCACTCTCCACAATTACCTTATCGGTTGAGGCAGCAAAGGCCATAACGTGACTACATTCATCTATATACTCATCAGAAGAGTCATTCTCAGTATCACTCCAAGTAGCAACCAACCTTTTATATTTTGTCTCCTTGGTCTTTTCCTTCATGAGATAGTTTGGGCACTCTATCCTCATATGACCAAAACCTTTGCACTCATGGCATTTGATGAGGGGTTTCTCATTCTTGCCCTTCCTAAAGGATTTAGATTTCCTAGGAGGTTTACCCTTATTCTTTTTCCTGAACTAAAGAAGCTTGATAATTTCATCAGTTATGAAGGTTAGATCCTCATCCTCATCATTATCTTCATCTTCACTTTCATCTTCATCTTCAAAGTCCTCAATCTCTTCCTCTATACCCTTAAGAGCCAAGTTTTTACTCTTTCCACCTTTTCCCATTGAGCCTAATCCCATCTCATAGGTTTGAAGGTTCCCTATAAGCTTAGTCAAAGGAATTTGATCAATGTCCTTTGCTTCTTCAATGGCAGTGATCTTGGCATAGAATCTTTCAGGTAAGGATCTAAGGATTTTCCTAACAATTTTGGATTCCGCAATAGATTCTCCAAGATTGAAGGCAGAATTCACAATATTCTTGAGTTTAGCATAGAACTCATCAAAGGTCTCATCCTCCTCCATTCTTATTTCTTCAAAGCTACTAGTGAGTCTTTGAAGTTTCACAGTCTTTACTGCCTTGGTACCTTCATAGGTGGTCTCAAGAATAGTCCATGCTTCCTTGGCAACTTCTGTGGATGATATTCTCTTGAATTCCTTATTGGTCACCCCACAAAACAAAGCATTCAAGACCCTACTGTTGAAATTTGCTGCTATGATTGTTGCATCATCCCAATCCACCGGCGCTTCCTTTGGTTTAATCCAGTCAACTTCAACAGCTTGCCATACCTGTTCACCTAGAGCCTGCAAAAAAACTTTCATACGAACTTTCCAGTATGCATAATTAGTTCCATCAAATAAAGGAGGAATCAAAAGAGATTGTCCACGATCCATGACAACAGGGGTCAAGGATCACACTTAGGAAATTAATCCAATTAGAGTGTATCTGCTCTGATACCACTTGTTGGGAAATTTAGACCCCAGTTGATAGAATTAACAATTTTTAAACCCAAGTTGTTAATTAGATTTATTATGAATAAAACTTGTTAAAACAAACAAACAAACATCAATATCATGTCAAATCATGCAACGGAAAAATAAATAAGACAAGATATGATGACCTAGGAAAACCAATAAAACAAACTAGTTTCACAGTAAAAAACCTAGGGGGAAACCTTCTCAAAAAGCAATCCACTATAATAAAGAGAAGTTTCAGATCTAGTACAAAACCTTTGTCCCTAGACTCTACAATCTCCGTAGATGAACTTACAGCAAAAACCTTCTTCCGCTTCAGAACCTTTAAACTCTTCAATCTATGAACGCTACCCTTTGATGCACGAATCCCAGTACGTGACTAACCAATTGCGCGGATCCCAATACGCGACTTAATCACCAACTCGAAGAAGGTGTTGGCTGCAAAGTTCTTCACTTCATCAACAATGAATATCAAGAAGAACTTGGTTACAAAACCCTAAGGCGCAAAAGACGCAGTAACTTCTTTCAAAGAGAATAAGGCATCGATCACCTTTTGCATTCGTTCTCCTTGTATTCTCTTATGTGACTGCCTTTAAAACAAGCCTTATATATGTCTAGGGTTGTGAGAAAAGAAACCTATACAAATACAAAAGCTTGGGCCGAAAATCAGATCTGGAAATCTGAATTCTCGTAACCTCGATCGATCGGGAGGTGTCAAGCTTTAAAATTCGACAGATACAACTATCGAGAAGCTATCGAGGAGCTATCGAGGAGACAGGAGCTTTCTCGATCGATCCACCAGCTATCGAGAGGTGTCGAGATTGTGATAACAATCAACTGAAGAGCTCGATAGATAGCCTAGCTGTCGAGAGGTGTCGAGAAGCTGTCGAGCTATCTATCCGCAGGTGTCGAGCTATCTGTCCAACTTTAGTGAACAACTTGTCTTCACTTGTTTCTTGATCCAATCTTCATGGCTTTAATACTAGACTTAAACAACATGTTTCTTGAAGTATTAAACAAATCCTAGATCTACCTAAATACAAGTAAAATGCATTTTGTCAAAAGATTAGCCAATTACACAAATATGTCCTTTACACCATCTATGCTTCTTACAGTACTCTAAAGGTCCTCCACAAGTCCACTATTATTTACATAGCTCTCACGCGTAATATTAATGTTGACAAACTCTGGCACTGGACCAGACAAGAGATTGTTAGCAACACTAAAGATTCTAAGATTCTTGAGCTGGCTGAGTTGCTGAGAAATTTGACCTGTTAGCTTGTTGTTGTCAAGTTTAAGAACCTCCAGATAAGAGCAATTTCCTATGCTTGATGGGATTGATCCTGAAAACTCATTACTTGAAAGGTCTAAGTTTACAAGTTCCCTACAGTGCTCAATGCCTTTGGGGAACTCTCCCTTAAGCCCCATGTTCGCAAGTACGATACTGCATACCCTATTCTCGGTTGGGTTCAAACACGTGACCCCAACATAGTTACAGATGGAACCTTCTACGAGGTTGTTAAAGGTCCATGAAGTCTTTAAGAGATTGAGAGGGTCTACCAAGGAATCTCTGATAGATTTCAAGCAATTGATATCACTCTGAGTACCATGACTCAAAATAAATGTATCTAGAAATGACCAAAAAAGAATGTGGACTAAGACCAGGGCTCTTGAATTAAGAGGCATTTGTGTTTGAGATATAGTAGCATATTAGCGTTGCATTTATATAGAGGATGCCAATCACTTTACCGCATAGAAAGGTGGACTTGGAATATACCCAAAAATAAATTAAAATGTAGAGTCCTTCCATTCTAGAAGCTCAAAAGCACTTTAACCATAACTCATTTGTGACTAATTGTATAAGAGTAGTGTTTACTACACACACTTTAACCCACGAGTTATGTTGTTTTGGGGGTGTATATGCAAAACTGTATAAATTAGCTTATTGTTAGAAACTGAAAGAATATGGACAGACACCCAATGTGAGCATGTCCCTTTATTTGCCTCAGATTGTAACATTTAGGAGTTATGGAGTAATGGTATTGGACCGTTACACTACCCCACTAAGTTCACTATCCCACTTAATATTAATGGAGTGGTGTGTATATAAACACCAAGAGTGTTGTGAGGCTCTTAGGTTGTGGGTTATGTTTGCATCACTCTAGTAGTGTGCAACACCGTCGGAGAAATGTTTTTGGTTTGTGGATCATACAAACTGGAATTTAGAACATGTTTGAATAGCTGGTCTGCATGGAGGTTGGCTCTAGACAGCGTAGAACAATCTCAAAGCTTCGTGTGATCATCGGTTTAGGCCAAGAGAGGTATGCCGAAAAAAACCGATTACTTATATTCCGCTGTAAGCTTCTATTTCTTACACTTATGTATAACAACATTTACCCATTATACAATTATTGAAAAGTGCAATAATAATAACGCACTCCCTTCTTTCACATAAAAAATTTTGGTGAGAGAAAGAGGGTGGTTAGTTCCAAAGCACACTTCTCTTTTGTTGTCTCTTTTGCTTTGGCTTTTACTTTATTCCCCTTTTTTTTGGGTTAGGTAAAATTCCAATATAATACCTACTACAACGCTTTCTTGAAACAATAGTCATATAATTGTTCTTCAAAAAAGAAACAGCAGAATTATTGTTGATCCGAATCTTTAAAGGTCAACGTCTACTTAAAAAGAAAAAAAAAAAAAACGAAAAACAAAGAAACGTTTATACTGCCTTTTGTTATGCTTGATTTTGTTTTCACAAAAAGGGTTCTCTACAGTGAAAAAGCAAGTGAAATTTTGGAGGCCTAGGAGGTCAGAGAGATTCAAGAATCATGAGCCTTATACAGTCAAGGCAAGTCCCCATATGAACAATAACCATACCTTTTCAAAAAAAAGGGGAAGCTAGTCTAACTTTGTTGCTCTTGTTCATCTGGACTGCGTAGAAAGTTGAAAGACTTTGGTTGGTTTGATGGGATTTGGGAACAAACAAGGTACGAGATTATATTGGACGGTGGAGTTTTGTTTTGTTTTGTTTTTTTTTTTTTGAAGATTGTGAATGGTGGAGCACCGGTCATTGAAGAAATCACGAAATCATGTGCAAATGCAAGACTATTAAAGCTAGAAACTTCATAGTAAGATCACGTTCCAAAACTTATCTGAACCATTTGTGAAAGACCCAAAGCTCTTGGGCTTTGTTTTTGCTTCGGGCTAAATAAAGAAAGATTGGGCTGAATTCAGAAAGACTAACTCAAGGCTTTCAACTCACTAAAGCAGCCCATTGGATACCTATGGCATTAAACCATTCATGGACTTATGACAAAAAAAAAAAAAAAAAGTCAAGGTAGAATGATTTTTGGGTATTTGGATAGATATGAGAGAAATTTATTTTGCCGAGTTGATTCCATAATGATTATACTTTATTATTGGGTAGAGTTTGAATCGCAAATTTATTGTTTAACATTAACAAATTTATTAGTTGAACTAGCTGAAAGCCTGGAACTTATAGTTAAAAATAATCTTAATCTCACATATAATTGGTCATCCAAAAAAAAAAAAATCATACATAATTAAGATTGTCAACACAATTTATTCAATTTTTAGAATTTAAAACTATCATAACTTTGCAAAAATAAATTCCACCTGTCACAACTAAGTAATGTGCGAAATTGTGAAAGTAAGGTTATTCCTATCATAAGTTGACAACTCATGAAGGTGTGAAATTGGGTGTGCCCATTGGACTTACTATAAAATTTAAAACAATCACACGTTCTTTATTAAAAAATATATATATATATATATATATATATCTCCATTGCTCATGTGAGGTCAATATGTATTAGAAGAAAACAATAAATAAATAAATAAAGTAATTAACATATCGAAGATCATCTATCCTTTTGAAGCTCCAATTTTTTTAAATAACTGAGATAAAGCAGGAAGGAAAATTTGGCCTATTCTGAATAATAAAGATGGATTGATTGGGATTCATTGTCAGCTCATTGGGTGTGACTAAATTTGAAAACGCTAAATTCTTTTTGTAATGTTTCATGTCAGCATTGTGAAGACTGCAAAGCTCACACGTCACAAATATTTGACTAGAATAATGATTCTTTCACCGAAAAGAGTTGTCAGAAAAAGTCTTATATTGTACTAGTATTCAAGGAAAATTAAGTGCATGATAAAGAAGTCCAGCAAGACTTGCCTATCAAAGCTCTAATTGGTTCAAGTTCCCCAATTAGTGTTTAGCATTGGCCTCTTAAACAATAATTTTTAGGACCATGTTTATCATGACCCAAACCTGTACTTCAGAGTTTAAAGCATGACCGGCATGTTAATATCAAATTTACCTCAACATTAACATAAACCAACCTAAATTGAAGGTACTTATCAAGAATTCTTTCTTGAATTCCTACTAATTTTCTTGCATAAAAGCCAATATATATAAAAATGATGGCAACCTTGAAATTTCATTTCCTTCGAACTTGGAAAAATACCACCTGGCTGAAACTTAAGGTATTCGTGTAAATATTACATAACTAAATGTTTAGCAAAACTCTTATTACAAACCTAAGGTACCGAATTACATCTGTATTCAAAGGATCAAGTACATCTTGATTCCTCTTATATAACAAAAAAGCTAACTGCTATAAGACAAAACTCTACATTCTAACAAACAAGAAAACACAGAATCAGGCACCTCTAATACTCTCGCTGCTTCCAAGAAAACCTGTGCACTGAAATATAATAGAATGAGCTACGAAGCCCAGTAAGGTTTTAAAGCTCCATGAAGAATGAATGTAAATCAAATAGTTTATGGATATGCCAGATTTGATAAAATAGCCTTCATACTGTTCATATTGTTCTTAAAAATAACTTAAGAGCTTTTAGATGAGAATACTTCATTTTCCTTTCATATAGTAAAGAAATATAATTCAGTAATCTTATCTTTGAACAGACTATCAAATACTTTATCATAACTTCTTATTCGACTTATAACACATTCAATATACCTTTCTTATCATCATACTTTTCTTATAATTTCCAAATAGCTTTATACCTCATTTATAATACATATTAGTTAATCCAACTGTAAGTCTATCACTACTTTAGAAGGCTTCCAGCATAGAGTGCTAGGCATCCAACATTCCCCACAATGTCAAGTAATTTCAGAATCATATCATAATACATATTTTCAACCATGGGGGTAGGTTGACATCCTCTACAAGTTGACTGTTACCAACAAGGGCGGGTACAGTAGAGCCAGTCCCACTTTTAATGGCCAATCAGAATCTCCATGGAAATGCCAGTACTATAACCCCTATTGGCTGAGTTCAGATCATAACAATGGAATTACTGAAAACTATATTTTTTTGATAACTTTGCTTTTACATAAATGTTTCACAACAGTAGTATATCCACTTTATTCTTAAATATTATATTTGTGATACAAATAATAGCATTAATATGCTAAAATTATTATGTATATAAGATTGAACAACTCACGAACACATATTTTACTTAAATCATGCATATATGTAATATCTCTAATTAAAAGCTTTAATGCATAGTAACTTTTCTAAACAATTTTTATACTTATCAAAAGCACATGTCATAAGTCCCTTACCTGAAAACAGAAGGCGCGAGAGATTGTACAAGAGGAGCTCAAGTGTCCGTGTTATCGTTCTCGCCACCTAAATGAAAAACCGAAACTTATTACGAATAAACTCTTCCTCATATATAAACTTATACTTCAATCACAACCTAGCTCTCAAACTCAAGAAAATCTTAATTCTCATCACATAAAGTTCCCCAAAGCACATGATAAAATCATCGAACACATTTTGCACCCAAACCATAGAGAAACCAATTCATAAAATTTATATATGCTCCAAACATACCAAAGGATGAGCGTATTAAATTATAGCTCAAAATATTCACCCTAACTTGAGAATTAAATTCACAAAGTCAGGTGTAGCATATGTTGTTCACTGCTCATTTCAGCAGCGTATGCTCCATTTGTAAAATACAAATGGGCTGTCCACACACACACTCAATTGTCATGAATTTTTACAGAACTACTCCCCTGTATGTCCAGTATATACCATAAAAATTTCGGAGTCAAAGCATAAACCCATCATTTACTAAAAATCACACAAGATAGTATACTCAAATCTGTCCTGACAGAATTTCTTGCAACTTACAAATTAAACCATTATTTTTATGTCCATCCAAATGCTGTGAGACCACTTCTATAACAACCATGTGTGTCTTATAATTCATAAAAACTACTCCTAGCATCCTAATTCACGAAATATGAATTAATACATATTTTTCTTGTTGTAAACATTAAATCTGTCACAGAGACAGCTTCAGTACACATTCTTACAAAATCATCAACAAAAAGCAATAGGTCTTAATTTCATTTGGGTATTTTTATAGCTATAGTATACATATTAAAATATGTTAATAAGCATTCAATTGATCACAATATCATCAAAATTTCAAATCACTAAAACAGAATCATAGTTCAGCCTCTAAAATCAGGGTAGAGGATAAAGAAGTAGAAATAAACAAATGAAGTTTTGATTACTTACCCCCAACAATTTGAAGCTGAAATTTTAGTGTTAACCCTTTAATTTCTTCTTTAGAGAGGGATATTTTGTTTTGGTGAGAGAGGGAGTGCTGCCGTGTAAGAAGGGGAGAAGAAAGAAACAAAGAACAAGGAAAAGAGCAGGGAAAGAGGGGCTGGACTTTTTGATCTGATGCAGCCAAGAAAATAAGGTAAGGGAGAAGACTTTTGGGGCAGCAAAAGGAGATAAGAGAAGAGGACTTTTGGGGTGGAATACATGTAAGGCTAGGGAAAGAAAAATCACACCCACTTTTCAACTTTCATGCATTCACACTCACACTTTTCTACAAAAATAATATCACTTTACACACACAAATATATATATCCTTACCTTTATAAAGTTATATCCATCACATTAAAGGAGCATATATGTTCTATAATATCACAATATCAAAGCTTCATGCACTTAAAAGTAATTAAGATAATAACATGCATATAAACCCATAAATTAATTATGAAATTAGGTTGGGGTGTTACAATGTTTACAGGATATCTACAAATTTGTGCCACTGATCATTTTAGTTAGGGTCAACCAGAGAAGTGGTCACTGGTCAATTAATAAAAGCACACATTCAATACTAGCCTGCTTCTTGATTAAATACACACAAACCTTTCTTGATTGGATAGAATGCATGGAGTGGTTAACCTATTAGAATTATTAGAACTATTTGCTTGACAAAAAGGATAAACTAGCGTAGGGGTATAATGACTCCATCCACAAGTGTCAAGTTTGTTGGTTTTTTGGAAAATCATGTTATCAATTGTTACAGCCTAACAAAAAGTTGTATAAATAGCCATCCCTATGTAAATGTACCAAGCGAGAGGTATCTCTATATCAGACACATTGGTTGACTGTTTTGTATTGGTTATAAAATAAAAGACCCTTCCTAACAACAGCCATACAATTTGTCCACCAACAGAACATTAGGAGGTATGGGGCTCAAGGTTCAACTAATAGTCTAGTGATAGCGGTATCTTTTGTGGTGCCTTATATGACTAGAATAATTGAGACGGATAAGCATGGATAATTTTTCTTTTGAATGGACAATGCATTCACATAAATATTGAACTTTATGTTTTAGTCATAGGGAAAATGAGGGAAAAAAAGTGAATGACAAACAGATAATAGCAAGCAAACATAACCCAAAAGAAAATTTGTCTACATATATTTCTCAGGGGAAAAGATACAACTTTGTATGTCATGCATCAATTGGACAACCTAATTTCTACCTAAACAATTTCATTTGAGGTACTTGCTGTTGCAATTTCCGATTGCCTCAAGATCTCAGAGTCATTTGTAACACCGTACCTCTCCCCAAGAGTACTTATTGTATTGTACAATTCAAACATTGTAGGCCTTTTACTTGGAAAAGGGTTAAGACATGTACATGCAATTCTAAGGAATTCAAAGATTTCACCATCAAATCCTCTACCAATCAGAGATTTATCAATGACATTGTAGAGATCAGACGAAGAAGTGAAAAGATGAGTAATCCAATCAACCAAACTCCCATTTGATTTGTTCGAATAATTGTTGATTTGAATATGTTCCTTTCCTATAATTAGCTCCAAAAGCAGAATTCCAAAGTCATACACATCCTTTTTAACAAAACCCAAATCCCAAACCCCAAAGTCTACAAAAGAGCTATTACTTGAGTGAGTGTCATTTGAATCAATAAACATTATTCCTTTAGAACTTGATATTTTTGCCCCTCCAAAATTTGATATCTTAGGCACAAAATTATTATCAAGTAAAATAGAGTTTGAACTCAAGTTAAGATGTACTACTCGAAAATCCCACTTGTGGTGAAGCCATGCCAAGCCTCTTGCTACCCCAATTGCAATTTGAATCCTCAAAGACCATTCCAAGATCCTATTGTTGCCTTCCTTTGCATGTAGCCAATCATAAAGATTGCCATTCGATATATATTGGTACACTAGGAGCTTTTCTTTCCTCTCTTTGCAGAATCCCAAGAGGGGAACTATGTTATTGTGCCTCCATTTGCCCAGAGCCAATAACTCACATATGAATTGTTTGTCAAATGATTGACAACCATGTAACCTCTTAACTGCAAGGGGTGAACCATTTGGAAGGATTGCCTTGTACATCACCCCGATCTTTCCCAACCCAATCACATTGCCTGTGCAGAAATTGTTAGTTGCCTCTCTAAGTTCTGTAAAGTTCATTCTAATAGCCATTCCCTCCAGCTGAGAATTCTGTGGATCAAATAATTTGCCACTATGAATTAGTACTAATTTGAAATTACAACCAAATTTATCACATGGATGTTTCTTTTTAAGGGGCTATATGATTGCATTATTTTGATCATTATTTCACCTACCATTTTGTGTAACGTGCTATACATTCGTGAGAACAAACACTAAGTTCCACATATGATCACAACTTTCCATATTATTTTCTTATAAAACAGTACAAAATGAGGTGTTAGACTCAAAACCTATAGATAGTAGCAGTTCTAAGCCCATCAAAAAAAAAAAAAAAAAAAAAAAAAAAAAAAAAGGAGTAGCAGTTCTAAGAATTTTTTTTTTCAAGGTGGCTACTAAAAAATTTAAATTATGCAAAATCTAATAAAAAGAGAACTTCATATATTGACACACACACACACACATGTAAAGTCCTACAATTTTCTTATTTTGAAATCATAGTATGATATTCTCATCATCGATGCTATAAGCTATATCTTTTTCAAAATTTTAATTCAATAAAATTTTTCCTAGACGTTTTCATTTTGTTTGTAACGGCTTAATATTCTATTAAGAGGACCAAAATTTAAGGACAAAGTTTAGTTACAAACGTAATTGTAGCCTAAGACTACAACTCTCACTAAACAAATTAACATAACTACATATTTTAAAAATCTAATCGTTGAATTGCATGTTCTTTTTGTTCTTAAAATACACGTCAAATTTCATGTCAATCAGATGTAATTTACAATTCGATCCATAAACTTATTGTTTATGTATAATTTTAGACTACAAAAATTCAAAATTTAAACAATTGATTAGTGACATAACTATTAATTTTTTATCTTCTTGAAATTTTGCAAGTATGAAGAATATAAGAAGAAAATATAATTTAATGATGAATTCATCAAAATTTACATCCAATAAAAAAATAAAAAATTCAGTGGAGTTATAGCCTTAGGCCCTTAAAGATTTGTGGTCAGCTTAAACTTTTTTAGGGTGGTCACAAATTTTTTTATAAGGGTAAAGAATCATAGAAGGGATTAAGTGATGCACCTTCCTATGTTTTAAGGTGAAACCACCTATATTTTTCCGAAAAAATTTAAAATCAAAGAATTGAAAGAAGTTAATTTCTTAATTTTCGTAGTGGCTAGAGAGTACCTTTTTGCTCCCTTTAAGCAAGAGCCCTTCAGTTGGCAGTTGGTTAACTTGATCAGCTTCTTCATTCTCGTTCTTACTACTTTGCTTGTAGTTCATGCAAGCCACATAATGGGAACGGAACATAAAAATAGTTATTACTGAAACTGCAGAAACCGCGTAACCAACTTGAAACCCACCTTTGAATGAAAAATCGAACTTCCTTCTTTGCTTTGGAGTTCAACAGGGTTCCAAATAAGGCGCTCCACAAAGTTTCGAGTTGTTAACAAAGCTATCGGCTGTAATAGAGGTATTGGGACCAAAGTAAGGGACAACCCCTGACAACATATTGTTAGAAACATTGAATTGTTTCAAACGAACGAGGTGGCCTAATTCCGGAGGGATTTCACCAGTTAGATGATTGTGGTCAAGTATAAGGACATTTAGATAAGTGCAATTGGATAAGCTCATTGGAATTTCGCCAGAAAATTTGTTGCTGGAGAGGTTGAGAGTCGTGACAGAGGGGACTAACTCTGCTATGTCAAATGGGAGGGGTCCAGAAAGCTCATTATTGGAAAGGTCTAACCCTGTTAGACTTGTGCAGTTTTTAATGCCCCGAGGGAACCGGCCCATGAGCCCCATGTCGCTTAGTCTGAGATTTAAGACCTTATTCTCATCGGGGTGCCAGCATTCGACCCCAGTAAATTTGCAGATGAAACCTTCGGTATTGTTATTGAAGTTCCATGAAGTATTAAGGTAGCCGTATGGGTCTTCAAGCGAATGTTTAATTGACTTCAAGCAGTCGATATCACTCTGTACGCCATTGCTTATTTCAAGAATATCTAGAAATAAGCAAGTAAATATGTGAAAAAGAGCTGCGAATACTCTGGCATTAAGAGTCATTCGCTTTGTGAGTGCTTAGCAAGAAAAGAGAGAACTAGAAAGCCATATATGTAACTAATTAGAAATAGAAAGATAGAAACGAAATCTAGAGTTACAACACATTTCATTAGTTCTTGAATCTTCAAATAACATATTAACTGTTTTGGAAGACTTGGCTGTGTATCACAATATGTTAAGAGTGGCAACATATTAGTATATTACACACGAAATTTCACAACCAATAAATAGGGTAAAAAGAATGGCCCTATTGTAAAGCAACCTGTAATTTTCCAAGTCATGTGGCCATACCCCGTGAAGAGCGCTAGTATAAAATTTAAAGCTTGCAAAGCGAAGTCATTGAGTTTAAGCCAAGACAGAAAAAAGGACGGTTGGTTCCTTGTAATTTCTGCGAACGATACATGTCAGGCAACCCCTTTTTTTTTATATATATTTATTTTTAAATTTGGATGGTTGTGCTTTTGGCCCTAAAAGTATTAAATTTTAGATTTTAGTTCATAACGTACGTTTTCAAGAATTTTTAATATAGGGAGTGATTCTCTCACAACTTATTTCACATCTTCCATACACATGAACTTTAAATATGTATACCACATTCTTGTGTTTTTAAAATTTGTATATCACCGCATGCAATTGTGGATATTGTGTACAAGTGTGTGAAAAATGGAGTATGGGATAATATTTATCATTTAAATATGATTATTTCATTAACATCCATAAATAGAGTGGTTGTTAAATGTCACATAAGCTCAAAACAACATAATTTTTCAATTAAAAAATACAAATCGTTTTGCAAGGTTTTTTGTGTTATTGGGCCTGTTGTGTTATTGCACTTGCCCTGCACTTACACCGCTTGTACTCTTGTACCATGCAATACACACATATAATGTGCCTATACAAAGGCATTTCCTAGTAGAGTTTTACATATGGTAATTTAGTATGTCATTCAGTCTTCAATACTCGCAAATGGGAATTATATATGTTCAACTCAATTTGTAATTTATAATGTTGAACAATGTTATTTAGATCCATAAGTGCTCTAAATGCCTTAAAACTGGTTGAAAAATTCTATTTTGATCCCAAATAATAATATAGCAGTTTGGTGAGGGTGATTTTTCCGGTTTAGGTGCAGTTTGAATAGTTTGATGAACACCTCTACGTATTAGAAATGCAATAACTAATCTTAAGCATCATCAAGTATAATTTGCAGTATCTTAATAACTAAACAACCAAATGAGCTAAAAATTATTTAGAACCTATTTGCGTGAGCTTATTTTACAAATAGCTTTTGAAAACATCACATTTTTAAGGAATAAATTTACCTTTACACAATAGATAAAATTAATTGATAAAAATACGTTCATCTAAATACACTATAAATAAGTAATGAAATGAACATAAGCCCTAAGCATTCTCAAAAAAAAAAAAAAACATAAGCCCTAAGCAATTTTCTATTATAAATTATTAGAATATGAAGTTTCCATGAATCATGAGTCTTATAAAGCCAATGCAAGTTCCCATTTGAACAATAAACCATATATACTTTTTCAAAAGCACAAAGAAAAAAGGGGGAAGCTAGTCTAACTTTGTTGTTCAGATGGACCGCGTTGAAAGTTGAGAGACTTTGGTTGGCTTCGTGGGAATTGGGAGATTGTTGGAGTATTGGTCATTGAAGAAACTACGAAATCATATGCAAATGCAAAGACTATTACAACTAGAAACTTCATAGTAAGATCATGTTCCGATACTTATCCGAACCGTTTGTGAAATTCAAATCTTTTGGGCTTTGTTTTTTATTGGGCCTAAATAATGAATGAGTAGGCTGAATTATGAAGGATTAATTCAAGGCTTTTGACCCAGAAAAGCAGTCCATCAGATATCTTTGGCATAGAAAATAATAGTAATCATAATAAAAAGAGTGTGTGGTCTAGTAATGGATTATTGGACCCATCAAAATATTAAGGAAACACCTTTTTTTTTGAGAAACAAAATATTAAGGAAGAATAATCAGTCTAAAATGACCCTATAATTTAGTTAATGATATTTTATTTTTTGTTAAAGGCAAAAATAAAGTGAGAAGTCTTATAATTTAGTGGCATGATTTGATCTCATTTATAAGGAGAATTCAAGTTAAATCCTCCACCTCTCTTATTGTAACAATTGAATATAAAAAAAAAAAAGAAAAAAAGAAAAAAAAATTAAAAGAGTAATTTAATGTTTTCCAAGAATAAGTGAAATACTTGCATTATCGAAATACACATTTCTCAATTTGAGAATTTAATATTAAAACACTCAAAAGCAGAATGCATTATAAGATGTCAGAAATACAGAATAATTGTATTGTATTTCATTGAGTAATAGAATATACATAAGTGCCTTTATATAGGAGGCAGAGTGTGCAATACAAGTAAGTGTACTATACAAGTAAACAAGGTGGGCCTAAAGCCCACATACCCTAATACACGTTAACAGCCCCCCCTCAAACTCAAGGTGGATGTGAGACCAACTTGAGGTTGTCAACCAAAGTGCGAAGACGTCCCTTAGGATGTGACTTGGTGAAGATATCTGCAAGTTGATCTTTAGAAGAAACTGAGATCAGCTTGAGAGCACCATGGACAAGATGATAACGGATAAATTGACAATCGATCTCGATGTGTTTAGTCCGTTCATGGAAAACATCATTGTGAGCAATATGAATGGCACTCTGGTTGTCACAATAAAGAGGAGTAGCGGAGGATGTGGATACACCTAAGTCTTTGAGAAGCCACCGTAGCTAAAGGAGCTCAGATGTGGTATCAGCAAGGGCACGATATTCTGCTTCAGTACTGGAGCGGGCCACATGATTTGTTTCTTGCTTCGCCAAGAAATCAGAGAAGAACCAAGAAGAAAGCAATAACCAGTGGTGGACCTGCGATTAGTGGGATCTCCTGCCCAATCAGCATCAGAAAATGCACGGAGAACAAGAGGAGACTAAGCAGAGTAGAAAAGACCATGGAAGAGAGTGCCCTTTAGGTATTGAATAATACGCAGAACAACAGCATAGTGAGTCGATCGTGGAGCAAATAGATACTGACTCACCTGATGAACAGCATAGGAAATGTCTGGACGAGTGACAGTGAGATAAACTAGGCTGCCAACCAAGCGTTTGTAAAGAGAGGGATTAGACAACGGTTTCCCCCCTAACGGAGTCAGATGCGCATTAAGCTCAACTGGAGTGTCAACAATCTTGCTATCAGTGAGTCCAGCTCGATACAAGAGTTCAGAGGCATACTTGACTTGAGTAATATAAAGTCCATCTGTAGAATGAGTGATTTCAAGACCCAAGAAGTAGCTGAGATGACCAAGATCTTTCATCTCAAACTGCTGACTGAGAAAATCATTAAGTTCTTGAATGCCACTGAGGTCATCACCAGTTATGATCATATCATCCACATACAGGAGAAGTAAAATAGTGCCTTTGTCAGTGCGATGAAGAAATAAGGCAGAATCATAATGACTGGCCATGTAACCTAAGCGAGAGATGGTAGAGCTGAATTTGGCAAACCAAGCTCGTGGAGCTTGTTTAAGGCCATAAAGAGCACGCCGAAGGTAACAAACCTTATTTGATTCAACAGAAAGACCAGGAGGAGGTTGCATATAAATTTCTTCACTTAAATCCCCATTAAGAAATGCATTTTTGACATCCATCTGAAAAAGATCCCATTTTCTGGCAGCAGCAACAGCTAAGAGAGCTCGAACAGATGAGATACGAGCAACTGGAGCAAAGGTCTCTTCATAATCAATCTCATACTCCTGTGTAAAACCTTTTGCAACAAGACGAGTTTTGTAGCGCTCAATGGACCCATCAGAGCGAGTCTTAATCTTGTAGATCCACTTACAACCAACCACAGATTTCCCAGGGGGGAGATTCACCAAATCCCAAGTATGGTTTTTAGATAATGCATCACACCCTCTTAATATTAAGAGGGTATGGTGCAGGTTTAAGTTCAGAATATTAAGAGGGTCTTAATCTTGTAGATCCTCTTACAACCAACCACAGATTTCCCAGGGGGGAGATTCACCAAATCCCAAGTATGCTGTGGAACCATTTGCTGTCCTTATTTCTCATTTAGAAGCAAAATATGCAAAAATGGAGCGCAAAAATGAAATCTACGTGAAAAACTGGGTAAGGAGGACCCGGATTGCAAAAAGTCAACTCTGGTCAAAAGTCAACGGTCAACGGTCAACCTGGTCAAAGTCAACGGATGATGTCAGCAGGTTGACAAGTGAATACATTAGCAGATGATGTGGGGCTAACGTAAGCAGGCAGGATGATGACGTCACCGAACAAGTCCGGCGCGTGGAGACGCGTGGGAGCGCGTGGCGGCGCGTGACTGGTACAGGAGGCGCGTGGAGGCGCGTGGAAGGTCCGATGAAGACGAAATTTCACAGAAAGGCAGATCGGAGAGACTACTTTTCAATGATGCTATTTGTGGTCTGATCGGAGAAGCGGAAGCGGTGGTGGCGGCAAGGCAGTGGTCTTTGATGTACTGGAGTCACGATGAAGGCAGCAGTGCTGCTCACAAAAACGGCTGCAGAGGACACCCAAGAAGACAAGACTGCTTAAGAGCGGCACACCAAAGGATTAGAGCAGTAGCTCTGATACCATGTCAGAAATACAGAATAACTGTATTGTATTTCATTGAGTAATAGAATATACATAAGTGCCTTTATATAGGAGGCAGAGTGTGCGATACAAGTAAGTGTGCTATACAAGTAAACAAGGTGGGCCTAAAGCCCACATACCCTAATACACGTTAACATAAGAAAACAATAAATTAAGGCTGTGTTTGAATTGGGTGAAAACCGTTTCCAGAAATCATTTTCCGTAAAACCCACGTGTTTGGCTGTCACGAAAAATGACTTCTGGTTGACCAATATTTTCACCTTTGACCCGGAAATGATTTTCTCCCCTCATTTTCACTTCAAAGTATTTCCGAAAAGAGAGAGAGAGAGAGAGAGAGAGAGAGAGAGAGAGAGCGCGCGCGCACGAGAGGAGAAGACCGAGCTCCAGTCAGTCCGACGATCGCCGGCGTACTCCGAGCTCCAGTCCGCGCCGATCTCGCAAGTTCCAGTCCGACGACCGCGATCGACGCTTCGCGAGATCGCGCCGTCGATCGCGATCTCGCCTTCGCGAGATCGCGCCGGATCAAGATCGCGATTGACGGCGCAATCTCGCGAACGAGATCGCGCCGTCGATCGAGATCGCGAAGCGTCGATCGTGAACGCGAGATCGCGCCGTCGCGAGATCGCGCCGGCGAGATCGCGATCTCGGATCGCGATCGTTGATGATTTTTTTTCTGGGTTGTGGCTTGTGTTTTCTGGATTTGTGTTTTCCTTCTTCTTTTCCAAACACCAGAAAATATTTTCCGGAAATTTTTTTGAAATGCAACCAAACACATGGAAACATTTTCCTTTTCCAGAAATTAGCATTTCCGGAAAATATGTATTTTCCGGAAAATGTTTTACAGCAACCAAACACAGCCTAAAACTCAAAATATTTATTAAAAAAAAAAAAAAAAAAACCTACAAACCCGTGTCAGCCACACTTTGTATGTGAGTTATCATCATTTTTTTGAACCAAAAAAAAAGAAAAAAAAAGAGAAAAACATTTCAATTGAAAACAGAGGATTATAACACTGAATGTCTATTAAAAATATTTAAGAAGTATTACATCTTTAGGGACATCTTGTCCCATTAGACTACTCTATTCCGAAGTAGCTATGGATCATTATATATTCATTGAGTAAATCTAACGGCAATGACAATGTAATTTAGTAGGAGCAAATGCAGTAATTTTTTTGTAGTGACTCGGGCTGCATAGACTAGCTATGGATTTTTTTTTTTTTTTTTTTTTCCTTATAATTTGATAGTTGAGGATGGTGGATTTGAACTCTGAACGTCTACATTATCAACAAAAGAGAACAAAAAAAATATTTTGTTTGTTTGAAAGTCAAACTTGGAAAGGGATGCAAATTGTTAGCACATGATGTGCTTTGTTGGGCTTTCGATTGTTATTGAAATGGGCCTAATTCCATTCCCAAACTCGGATATAATATAGCTTCGCTCTTTAGGAGATGGACACGGACACAGGACTACGTAAAATGTTCCCCTCCCCCCTATTAGCTTCTTCTTTTTGTTTTGTTTTTGTTTTTTGATTTTTTTTTTTGTTTTTGTTTTTGTTGTTTTTGTTTTTTTTTTTTTAAGAAAGGTGATCGGAAGCAATGAATTATACTATCAACAATCTTTTATAAGACTCAGATAAATTACAGAGGTTGGTGTTATGCCATTGGTATTATATATAGTAGCTTGTATCCGGAGTGATGTACAAGATTTTTATTTATAACTAATTTCATAGCATTATAAATTTTAATTTTTAGTGTCTTTTTTTTCTCCTAGAAATAAATGAGTAAAGTAGTTGTTGTAAGAGAGCTTAAATAATTGTTTGTAGATAAATAAAAAAAAAAAAAAGAGAAGTAAATAATAATGCATTAATTCTGTTCAAAGGGTTTTAAGATGCATACCTGTAGCAAGTAATTTGTTTTAAAAAAAATTAGTTAAATAGATTATATTAAACAGGCATGTTACCATTGTAATCAAATTTATGAGTTAAAACATTCTAAAAAAATTAACACTTAATAAAATCACAAATTAATAATTTTCTGTAATGTCCAATTGTCCTTTACTAGTTTACAATAAACCAACTTGATAAATAAATCCGCTTCATATATTCAATCAAAAAAATAAAATAAAATAAATCCGCTTCATAGTTGTTTGGGGGTCTAGATCAGGATTTTTTTTTTTTTTTTTTTTTTTTTTTTTTTTTTTTTTTTTTCAGTTATGAACTAAAAGACTAGCTGACAGCAGCCATACAAGTTATCCACCAATCGAAAGTCAAGATGAATGTACTTTATTTCCACAAGAAATTAATATCAATATTTTTGGCGATTTGAACAAATTTGCTAAACACAGATATCCTCTTGAGTATAATTAATCGATGACAAAAAAAAAAAATGGAGGACAATTTTATTAGTGGACCGTGCATTCACAAAAGAATGAAATTTTGTGTTTTAGTCGTAATAAATAAATCTAATATAACATTCATTTATTTCTGTTTCTCAGGGGCAATGATGACAAAAAGACAAAAAGATTATAGCAAACAAACATAACCCAAAAGAAAATCTGTTTTCTGATTTTTCTCAACATAATTTTGCACTTTGTATGCAATGCTTCAATTGGTCTATGTAATTTCTACCTCAACAATTTCATTTGACGTACTTGCGGTAGCAATTTCAGGTTGACTCAAAATCTCAAAGTCATTTGTGATGCCATATCTCTCCCCCAAAAGATTTATTGTATTGTACAATTCAAGCATTGTTGGCCTTTGAGCAGGAAAGGGCTTAAGACAAGTACATGCAATTCTGAGAAACTGAAAGATTTCACCATCAAATCCTTGGCCAATCAAAGGTTTATCAATGACATTGTAGACATCGGAAGAACTTGTCAAAAGATGAGTAATCCAATCAACCAAACCCTCGCACAAACTGTTTAGATAATTATCGATTTGATTGAGTTCCTTCCCTGTAATTAGCTCAAGAAGTAAAACTCCAAAGTCATAGACATCCTTTTTGACAAAACCCAACTCCCAAACCCCATTGTCTACAAAAGAGCTACTGCTTGAGTCAATCTCATTTGAATCCCTGAACATTGCTCCTTCAAAAGTTGATATTTTTGCCCCTCCAAAATTTGATATCTTGGGCTCAAATTTTTTATCAAGTAAGATACAATTTGAACTCAAGTTAAGATGGACTACTCTAAAATTGCCCTTATGGTGAAGCCATACTAAGCCTCTTGCTATCCCGATGGCAATTTTGATCCTCAAAGGCCATTCCAAGATCTTATCATTGCCTTCCCTTGCTTGTAGCCAATCATAAAGATTGCCATTCGATATATATTGGTACACTAGAAGCTTTTCCTTCCTCTCTCTGCAGAATCCCAAGAGAGGAACTATGTTATTGTGTCTCAATCTACCTAGAGCTAGGAGCTCACTTATGAATTGTTTCTCAAATGATTGACAATCATGTAACCTCTTGACCGCAAGAAGTGAACCATTTGGAAGCATTGCTTTGTACATCAACCCGATCTTTCCCAACCCAATGGCATTATCTGGGCTGAAATTGTTAGATGCCTCACTGAGTTCTATAAAGTTCACTCTAGTAACTTTTCCTTCCAATTGAGAATTTTGTGGATCAAACAATTTGCCACTTTGGATTAGTACTAAATTGAAATTCCAACCAAATTTATTACATGGATGTTTCTTTAGGGGCTGTATGATTGCATTATTTTGATCATTGTTTCACTTACCATTTTGTGTAACGTGCTACACATTCGTGAAAACAAACACTAAGTTATGCATATGATCACAACTTTGCGTATTATTTTCATATAAAACAGTACAAAATGAGGTGTTAGACTCAAAACTGTAGATAGGGGTGGTTTTAGGAATTTCTTTTCTATGGTGGCCATTAAAAAACTTAAATTATACAAAATCTAATAAAAAGAGAACTTTATATATTGAAAAAAAAAAAAAAAAAAAAACCACACGCACATGTAAAGTCCTACAATTTTCTTATTTTGAAATCGTTGTATGATATTCTCATTATCAATGTTATAAGCTATATCTCTTTCAAAATTCTTAGTTCAATAAAATTTTCCTAGGATTTTTTTTTTTTTTTTGGTGGTAAGGGCTTAATGTATTAAGAGGACTGAAATTTAAGGATAAAGTTTAGTTACAAACATAGTTGTAATCTAAAACTACACCTCTCACTAAACAAATTAACATGACTACATATTTTGAAAATCTAACCATTAAATTGAATGTTCTTTATGTTCTTAAAACACGTATCAAATTTCATGTCAATCAGATGTAATTTAAAATTAGATCCATAAAATTATTCTTTATGTATAATTTTAAACTACAAAAACTCAAAATTTAAACAGTTGATTAATGACATAACTATTTACTATTAATTTTTTATCTTTTTGAAATTTTGCGAGTATGAAAAATATAAGAAAAAAAATATAATTTAATAATGAATTTGTCAAAATTTAAATCCAATAAAAAAAAAGTTCAATGGAATTGTAGCTTTAGGCCCTTAAAGAATATTTGTGGCCACGTTAAATTCTTTTAGGGTGGTTACAATTTTTTTTTTTTTAATGGTAAAAATATGATTATGTGCTCGTTTGAATAGCACTTATTAGTGCTGCGTCTGCGTTTCCTCAGTTTTTTTTTTCTTTACAGCCGCAATGGTTGACCCGTTCTTCTGTGAATAATGCACTTATGCATTGTTCACGGGTCCCATAAACTCTACTTTTTATCAAATTTTTCATTAAAAATGGGTCCCACAACATTATTGACATATTTAAAAATTATTTTGCTACAGTGTTTTCAATTTTCAGTTTTCAATTTCAGTAAAATAAGTTCTATCCAAACAGACCCTATGTGTGACGCGTTCCTATGTTTTAAGGAAAACCCACCTATATTTTTCCGAAAAGTATTTAAATCAAAGAATTGAAAGAAGTTACTTAATTTTCGTAGTTTGAGAGTACCTTTTTGCTCCCTTCTAGCAGGAGCCCTTTAGTTGGCGGCTGGTTAACTTGATCAGCTTCTTCGTTCTTGTTCTTAGTACGTCGCTTGTCATTCATGCAAGCCACATAATGGGACCGGAACATAAAAATAGTTATTACTGAAACTGCAGAAACCGCGTAACCAACTAGAAACCCATCTTTGAATGAAAAATCGGACTTCCTTCTTTGCTTTGGAGTTGGACAGGGTTCCAAAGGCGCTCCACAAAGACCCGGGTTGTTAGCAAAGCTATCGGCTGTAATAGAGATAATGGGATCAATGTAAGGGACAGGCCCTGACAACATATTGTTAGAAACACTAAATTGTTTCAAACGAGGGAGGAGGACAAATTGCGGAGGGATTTGACCAGTTAGACGGTTGTGGTCAAGTTTAAGGACATTTAGATAAGTGCAATTGCATAAGCTAACTGGAATTTTGCCAGAAAAGTTGTTGCTGGAAAGGTCGAGGATTGTGAGAAACACAACTAAATGATCTATGTTAAATGGGAGGGGTCCTGAAAGTTCATTATAGGAGAGGTCTAACCCGGTTAGACTTGTGCAGTTTTTAATGCCCTGAGGGAACCGGCCGCTGAGCCCCATGTCGCTTAGTCTGAGATTTAAGACCCTATTCTCATCAGGGTGCCAGCATTCGACCCCAGTAAATTTGCAGATGAAACCTTCAGTATTGTTATTGAAGTTCCATGAAGTATTAAGGTAGCCGTAAGGGTCTTCAAGCGAATGTTTAATTGACTTCAAGCAGGCGATATCACTCTGTACGCCATTGCTTATTTCAAGAATATCCAGAAATAAGCAAGCAAATATGTGAAAAAGAGCAGCAAATACTCTGGCATTAAGAGTCATTTGCTTGTGAGTGCTTAGCAAGAAAAGCTAGAACTAAAAAGCCATATATGTAACTACTGAGAAATAGAAAGATAGAATTATAGAAACAAAATCTAGAGTTGCAACATATTTTCACAAAAAATTTCAATAGTTCTTGAATCTTCAAATAACATATTAACTGTTTTTGGAAGACTTGGCTGTGTATCAAAATAAGTTAAGAGTTTCAACATTTCTCACAACCACCAAATAGGGTAAAAAGAAGAGAATTAATGGCCCCATAGTAAAGTAGTGGGCTGTCTAATTTTCCAAGTCATGTAGTCATACCCCGTGAAGAACGCTAGTAGAAAATTTAAAGCCTGCAAAGCAAAGTCAAATGGGTTTAAGCCAAGAAAGAGAAAGGACTGTTGACTGTTGATTCCTAATAATTTCAGCGAAAGATCCGGCGACCCCTTTTTCTTTTTATATTTATTTTTAAATTTCGATAGTTGTGATTTTGGCCCTTCAAATATTAAATCTATGATTTTTTCATAAAGTTTTCAAGAATTATATTTATAATCAACAGTAATTCTCTCACACAACCTATTTCACTTCTTTCATACCTATGAACTTTCTATGCTTTAAATGTTTACATCACCTTCTCGCGTTTTAAAATATGTGTATCACCACAATTGTAGATATTGTATACAAACGTGAGAGAATATTTATCATTTAAATATCGATTTTTTCTATTAACATTCATTAATAACGCGGTTGTTAATATAAATCGTTTTGCAAGGTTTGTTGTCTTATGCCCTATATCATACATCAAGAAAAGAGTATTGGGCCTGTTCTGTTGTTGTACTTGCCCTACACTCACATTGCTTGTACCACATAATACACACATAATGTGCCTATATAAAGGCATTCCCTAGTACTAGTAGAGTTTTATATACAGTAATACACTCAAGACATACAGAATTCAGTCTTCAACACTCGCAAATGGGCATTATGTTCAACTCATTTATAATGGGTAAAATGAATGATCCTACAGTAAA
This sequence comes from Quercus lobata, assembly GCF_001633185.2. Lineage (NCBI taxonomy): Eukaryota > Viridiplantae > Streptophyta > Magnoliopsida > Fagales > Fagaceae > Quercus > Quercus lobata. Next base: position 63,254,703 of record NC_044913.1, read on the forward strand.
ATAGTTGGCTGTCTAATTTTTCGAAAACACGCCATATTTTCGTAACACTATGCAAATACAACACTATTACAGCTAGAAACTTCATAGTAAGATCACGTTCCGATACTTATCCGAACCGTTTGTGAAATTCAAAACTTTTGGGCTTTGTTTTTGCTTGGGCGTAAAAAATAAATGAGTAGGCTGAATTATGAAAGATTAATTCAAGGCTTTCGACCCAGGAAAAAAGACCATTAGATATCTTTGGCATAAAAATAAAAATAATAAAATATATACTTTTTATAAGCATAGATTTTTTTTTTTTTTTACCTTCATTTATTTATTTTATATAAAAAAAAGCTATTGCTACTGTATTCATCCTTATAAGTATTTATGCACAGATTAAATTTTTATTATTTTTGACAATTTTTATTTGATTCCTTTTTAATTTCTATATTGTGTTGGTTTAAATGAATTATTTCTCAAGTTTCTAGAGGATGGACTTTAGAAAAGATGTTCAACTTCTATATGCCAAGCATTGACTATAAGTCTTGTACATGAAACAAATCGAGATAAGAAATTAAGAATATGGTCCATTTGAAGCAGACGCCATAGGTTGAAACTTTCTTTCCAAAAAAAAAAAAAAAAAAAAGAAAAAGGCATAATAATATTGTTTCTTAAGAGCATCAGTTATTGCCAAAATATACATATATATATATATATATATATATATATTTATATTTATATTTTCACAGATCAAAACTTGCAACTTTAATATAACATTTGAAATGTCTTGTATAGTAGTTTTTTTGGAATTTGGTGTTCTAAATACTAAATATTTAGTAATTAGAACACCTTATGCTGGTACTCTAATTTTGGGCTGACCATGATTTTTTTTTTTTATATGGGTAAATTATAAATTACACCTCTAAAGTTTGGAGATTATTGAATTTTTTACCTTGAAGTTTTAGAATTTGAATTTTACCCCTAATGTTTGGGGGTGTTTGGATTTTACACCTTGACATTTTAGAATTTAGATTTTACCCCCTATATTTCAGGAGTAATTGGATTTTACTCCCTAAAGTTTGACAGTGTTTGAATTTTATCTCCCTAAAGTTTCAAAATTTTTGGGTGTAAAATCCTAACACTTCTGAACTTTAGAGGATAAAATTCAAAGTTTGAAGCTTCAGGAGGTAAAATCTAAAGTTTAAAACTTCAGGGTGTAAAATTCAAACACTCTCAAATTTTAGGAGTGCAATTTGCAATTTACAATTTTTATTTTAAAGTTTTGCCTTTGTTAAGTTTTTGAGTTGAGCAGTTACTAATTGGGCTAGGCTAATTAAAAGGGAATGGGTCTAAGTTTTTGGAAGAGGGAAGCACAATTCCAAAAATAAAAAAATATAACCAATAAAATTTTTTTTTTTTTTTTTCCTTTTTCTCTGGGCTAGGGGGATCCAAAATTTTTTTTTCTTTTCTTTCTTTTTTTCTCAGGGCCGGGGCCGCTTGGGTCCGCCCCTTCATCCATTTGCTAGTCAGTGTTTAGCAAGAAAACGCAGGCATAAAGAGCCGTACGTGTAACCACTTAGAAACAGACATATTGAAACAATATCCTTTCCAGGAAATTTCAGATTGGAAAATAGATCATTTCCATTAATTCTTGGAGCTTCAAAGAATATATAAAAATTGAAGCCAAGTCTAAACTACTAGATTAAGTAATTTTCCAAAAGTGGTTGCTGAGTCTAATTTTCCAAGTCATTGCACCGTCAAGAACGCTAGTTGAGACTCCAGAGCATGGAACACGAAGTCAATAAACAGTACTGTCAAATTAATGCGTGTAAACGAAACTTCTCTGAGCTTGTACAACAATCTGTTGGTTTCCTGCAATTTGGGTGGAGGATATGTCCCCACCAATTGTTTTCTTTTGTTCCTATTCGTATTTATCCTCAAAAGTTTTTAATCACCAGAACTTTGTCGGCAGAGTTTAGTTTATTGAAAAGGGGTTTTATGTTCAAATCATTTTTGTGATTTATAATGTTGAAAAATTCTTATTTAATACCAAATGGAAAAATCTATTTTCACCTCAAATAATAATATAGCGGATTTATTGATATATCACACAAATTTATTGGGAATTCCATGCACAAGAAGATAATTTAATATATATATATATATATATGTTTTTTAAGTTGTACTCCGTGAATAAAGAATAAACAATAACCAAGCACAACGTTTTGGCCAATGGAAAACCAATGAAGAATTCTTTCAAAGAAAAACCACTCCAATATCCAATTGCATAGAAAATTCACTGGAAGAACCAATTACAATAGTCTACTTGAAAAACATTTATACAACTAGCCTCTCTTTGTAACCTCAACAAATGTCCAGTTTCCTCTTCACACTGCAGTGGCTCCAAAACCTCTAGAATCCTTATTTTTTTAATTCTTATTTCAGGGGATAAAGATAACAAAAAGACAGTGAAGAGCAGAAAAAGTAACAAGAGAAAACTTACCATTTAAGAGGGTCTTCCAAGGAATCTGTAATAGATTTCAAGCAAGAGATATCACTCAAACTACCAGAACTCAGGCTAAACGTACCTGGCAATGGCAAAACGGGTCAGACCCGTTTGACCTGACCTGTTTGATCTGCAACCCGATTGACCCGACCCGAACCCGACCCGCACGTTTTGCCACGTCTACCAATGTTGAGTAGATTGAGATTGAGGTGTAATTTTTATAAAATATTTACTTATTCTTTTTTACTTAATATGTTATGTACTCCATTATAGTTTGTCATTTTTTACTTGCCACCTTCATTTTCTCTTCCTACTTTAAATAGATTGAAGATTATACCAAGATTAATTTCTAGAAAGCTGGAACAAGAGTTGCACCAAATGTGGGTATCAATTCAAGTGTTTAGTGGTAATTGGTAACAATATCACTAGTGAGAATCTAATCACAATTAAGGAACTTATAAACAATTGACAGATTGCATCTATTTCCAAAAAAAAAAATTGTTTGAAAAATACGAGTCAACTCGACCCGACTCAACCCGCGACCCATTTGACCCGCAACCTGATTGACCCGTTTTAAAAATGACCAGTGACCCGTGACCCGCAAACCCGATTGATCCGACCCGACCCCGAACCCGACCCGACCCGACCCACCCGTTTTGCCACGTCAATGACCAGACAAGAATGTGGAGCAAAACCAAAGCTCTTGCATTAAGAACCATTTGGGTTAGAGATTTTAGCAGCATGACTATTGACATGAAATAAGATGCGAAGGACGCGAAATTACACCAAAAAAGAATTAAATTGTAACATCTTTTGCTTGTAGAAGCATCAAAGTGTGTATACGAAAACAACTCATTTGGATGATATGATAACAGGAATGAAAGTATGGCTAATCGGGCTGTAACACAAATCCATTATGTTAATCTTGGGTATAAAACAAGAATAAGAAAAGGGTGGTTCCTTGCATTTTCCAAGAAGAACATGTCTGTTTTTCGTTTTCTTTTGGCCAAGAAAAAACTGCAACCTTTTTGTTATGTTACCCAACTTTTTATTTTTCTAATCGTCAATCACGGAGTCAACGTAGGCCACAATCCTTGCTATAGTTTCTACTTCCAGATTTTTTTTTTTTATAATGAAAGTAATTTATACGCCACGATTGATTTTAAGAAAAATTGATTAAGTTGTTATACCAAGTAATTATGTAACAGAGCAGTGTTGGCCACATTCCTGAAAAGGACTACGTCTAGATTTGTTCTGTTTTTCTGTAGAGCAGTCGTGTGTTGGGCCAAGCTGCTGTAGATGTCAAATTTAAATTTTAGAATTGGACATAGGCTAAACTAAAAACAGATGGCTAGCAATATATTTCAAGACAAAGTTTAGCCATAAAGTAGTTTGTAGCCAACAACTATAATTCCCACTAAAAAAATTAACATAATTACATATCTTGAAAATATTCTTATCATGCATGTCAAATTTCACGTGGATTAGATGTTATTTACTATTTGATTTATAAACTTATTTTTAATTATGCATAATTTTAAATTGTAAAATCTTAAAATTTAAATATTTGATTGATGACATAGCTATTGATCTTTGATTTTGTGAAAATTTTGCAAGCATGAAATATATAAAAAGAAAATGTAATCCAAATAGTGGATTTGTCAAAATTCATGATGTAAAATAGACCACAATGGCCTTCCTAGACTCCCACACGCGCCTGAAATCATCGTGCAAGGCAAAAAGACACTAGTAGAAATCATGGGTCACGAAGTCGGAATCGCATGAAATTTGACAAGTTGAAGCGAAACGGCCCTCTAAGCAATAGTTATCGCTTTTCCACAAGGTACTCCCTTAAAATGGCAAATTCCTTCATTTAGGCCCTAAAAACTGTGATTTTGCCATTTATAGTAATTTTTGTTTCCTTAATAACTTTTTACTCAAAAAGTCAAAATAAGGTTTCAATTGTTTTGAGACAGCCCTTAAGGTCAATAGTTTATGACTTTGCATTTAGCTGGATTTTTCACCCTAAAGTTTTTAAATTTGGATTTTACTCCCTAACGTTTGGGGGTGTTTGAATTTTACACCTTGATGTTTTAAAATTTGGATTTTATCCCCTATATTTCAGGAGTAGTTGGATTTTATTCCCTAAAGTTTGGGAGTGTTTGGATTTTACACCCCTAAAGTTTCAGAATTTTGGTGTGTAAAATCCAAACACTTCCGAACTTTAGGGGGTAAAATCCAAAATTTGAAACTTTAGGGGATAAAATCCAAAGTTTAAAACTTCAAAGTGTAAAATCCAAATACCCTCAAATTTTAAAAGTGCAATTTGCAATTTACAAATTTTATTTTAAAATTTTGTTTTTGTTAAGATTTTTGAGTTGAGTAGTTGCTAATTAGGTTAGGCTAATTAAAAGAAAATGGGTCTAAGTTTTTGAAAGAGGGAAGCACAATTCTAAAAAGAAAAAAAATATAACCAATAAAAAAAAATTCTTTTTTTTTTTCTCTGGGCTAGAGGGATCCAAAATTTTCTTTTTTTTTTTCTTTGGGCCGGGGCCGCTTGGGTCCGTCCCTTCATCCATGTTTAGCAGGAAAACGCAGGCGCAAAGAGCCGTTACGTGTAACCACTTAGAAAGAGACATATTGAAGCAAAATCCTTTCCAGGAAATTTCAGATTGGAAAATAGAACATTTCCATTAATTCTTGGAGCTTCAAAGAATATATAAAAATTGAAGCCAAGTCAAAACTACTAAGTTAAGTAATTTTCCAAAAGTGGTTGCTGAGTCTAATTTTCCAAGTCATTGCACCGTCAAGAACACTAGTTGAGACTCCAGAGCATGGAACACGAAGTCAATAAACAATGCTGTCAAATTAATGCATTTAAACGAAATTTCTATGAGCTTGTCCAATAATTGCGTGAATGCATACACTGAAAGGACGGTTGGTTTCGTGCAATTTGGGTGGACGATATGTCTCCACCAATTGTTTTCTTTTGTACCTAGAAGATAAATTAGGAATTCCATACACTAGAAGATTAAAAAAAAAAAAAAGCTGTACACTTCACAAAGCAATAAACAATAATCAAGCACAACGTTTTGGAAAATCGAAAACCAATGAAGAATTCCTTCAAAGAAAAACCACTCCAGTATCCAATTGTATAAAACATTCACTGGAAGATCCAATTACGATAGTCTACTTGAAAAACATTTATACAACTAGTCTCTCTTTGTAACCTCAACAAATGTCCGGTTTCCCCTTCCCACTGCAGTGGCTCCAAAACCTCTAGAATCCTTATTTTTTTAATTCTTATTTCATGGGATAAAGATAACAAAAAGATAGTGAAGGGCAGAAAAAATATCACAATAAGAAAATGTAACCCAAATAATGTTTGGGACAGCAAATATGTTACATGCATATATTTCGAAATGTGAAAGCTACACTTTTTATTTCATGTTTCAATTGGTCTCTGCAATTTCTAGCTCAACAATTTCATTTGAGCTACTTGCAATAGCAATTTTAGATTGCATCAATATCTCAGAGTCATTTTTGATGCCATATCTCTCCCCAAAAGTACTTACTGTATTGATGTCAATTGAGCTATTTGCAATAGCAATTTCAGGTTGCATCAATATCTCAGAGTCATTTCTAATGCCATCTCTCTCTCCAAAAGTACTTATTGTATTGTATAATTCAAGCATTGTTGGCCTTTGAATAGGGAAGGGGTTAAGACAGGTACATGCAATTCTAAGTAACTCAAAGATTTCACCATCAAATCCTTTGCCAATCAGAGAATTATCAATAACACTGTAAATATCAGATGAATTGCTCAAAAGGTGAGTTATCCAATCAAACAAACTCCCATTAAATCTGTATGAAAAACTGTTAATTTCAGTGGGTTCCTTTCTTGTAATTAGCTCAAGAAGCAGAATTCCAAAGTCATAGACATCCTTTTTAACAAAACCCAACTCCCATACCCCACTGTCTACAAAAGAACTATTTCTTGTGTTGATGACATTTGAATTCATGAACATTAACCCTCCAGAACTTGATATTTTTGCCCCCCAAAAATTTGATATCTTGGCCTCAAAATTCCTATCTAATAAGATAGAGTTTGAACCCAAGTTGAGATGGACCACTTGGAATTCATATTTATGGTGAAGCCATGCTAGGCCTCTTGATATCCCAATTACAATTTTAGTCCTCAAAGGCCATTCCAAGATCTTATCCTTGAGTTCTCCTTCTCCTACATGTAGCCAATCATAAAGGTTGCCATGCAATATGTATTTGTACACTAGAAGTTTCTCATTCTGTTCACTGCAGTATCCCAAGAGGGGAACTAGGTTATCATGTCTCAATATACCCAGAGCTGATAGCTCAGATAGGAATTGTGTCTCATATGATTGACAATTATTTAACCTCTTAACTGCAAGAGACCAGTAATTTGGAAGCACTGCCTTGTACATCATCCCAATCTTTCCCATTCCAATGACATTGTTTGTGTTGAAATAGCCAGTCGCCTCACTAATTTCTGTAAAGCTCATTCTAGTAACCATTCTCTCCATCTGAGACATCTGTGGATCAAATCATTTGCAATTTTTGCATTAGTGCTAATCAGAATTTATATAACAAAATTTAACACAGATGTTTCTTTTAAGTGGTTGTACGAACAGTCTACTCGTGACGAATTGAGGAGAAAGTATCTCATTGGAGATCATTTCATGGAGGTGGTATATTGTATAACAGTTGCATACAATACACCTCTCACATACAGATGCGTCCCATTCTTACAAGGTCTATGCCCATGTGAGAGGAGCATTATTTGCAAGTATTAAACAAGTAATAAATCTCATCTCATGAGGCACCCCTCTCGTATTTGGTTCTTCCCTAAATATCTATGGCGCCCAAATGTGAGAGGGGCTATCATAACATAATTTTTCAAAGGGCGAGAAGCAGAGAGTAATTAATGTCGAATTGAAAGGATCTAGAATATGCAAGTAAAGCTTTCTCTGTGACAGTGTAAGAGGGCTTCTTCGATATTTTTAACATTGTTTTGGATTGTAATTAGGAGACAAATATATTTGTCATTTTTTCTTTGAAAATAGTCTAGTGCAATCATGTATTGGACAAAAAGAAACAATGAAGATGGAAACAAACAGGCTCTAAGAGATTACCATCATGTTCTTGCTTCTTTCATCAGTGGAACACCATCGGGTTCCTGCTTTCATTAATTTCTCGTTCTTTCTTGGTTATTGCCTTCTTCACAAGCAATATTGGCGTATTACGAAACATAACAACTACCACCGTGACCGTAGCGACAATCCAGCCTATCAAAAATCCTTCCTTGCATAGAACAATAAATTTCTTAGGAGAAGGTTTGCAAGGTTCCAACGGAGCCCCACAAAGTCCCAGATTGTTAGCAACACTAAACGTTTGGAGTCTGGGAAGCTGGTTAATTTTTGGAGGGATAAATCCCGTTAGCTGGTAGTTGTCAAGTCGAAGGACACTTAGATAGGTGCAATTCACTATGCTTTGAGGGATTTTACCAGAAAAATTTTTGGATGAGAGATCAAGGGAGGTCACGTACCAGAGCAATGAAGATAGGTCAGATGGTAAATTTACACAATTATATACATGTACTGATGTGAGTAATTTTTAAGCAAAACTATGTAAATTCTGCACTTTTTTCTATTATACATAGACTGATGTGAATGCTCTTAAGTAGGTACATCAAAGTGGACTAAATTAGACAGAAGTGTATTTAATGGAGCGTAGTGGATTGGAATGGACCTTTCTTTTTTTTTTTTTTCTTTTTTTTGATACAGACTAGAATGGACTGAAATTGATAGAATTGGATCAAATTAAACTGAAATGGACCAAATGCCAAATCGTAATTGGTAAGCATAACTCAAAAAATTAATAATAATTACAATAAGGGTCATGTTAACAAGTGTCTTAATAAACCATATTATGAAAGTTTTAAAACCACTTTAATGAGAAATATAAAAAGTTGTCAAAAAATTAATTTTTTTAAATCATTTTCCTATAAAAATGTTTCTAAAAATAGTTTCTAAACCAATGTCTTTAGAATATCCATTAATATTTTTCTTATAATAATAAAATGATGTAAAACCATAATCAAGTCAACATTTTTCAAACCTGGTTTATTGCAAAACACATTAAAAAAAAAAAAATACACCGACAAATTGGTTACAAAACAAAGCACAAATACCAAGCATGTTTAAACAAAGCACAAATACGGAAGAACCTAAACTATATCTTAATAGAGATGTGTACTATAACTCAACTTGCACCTTGTAGGCGGTGGTTCTCTATCGCTTTCCCTCTCTCAATCCCGCTTTCTCTCTCTTGATTGATATTCTGTCTCATTTTCTCTGTTTATCACTACTCAAACCCCAAAATCAACTCAAATTTTAAAGCTTACCGGCAGAACTTTGGCAAGGGCGGAATGACATCATTGGTCACCGATATACGACGATCTACGGCGGAATGGCTTTGCAAGAGGGAGAACTCAGAGAACAGAGCAAGAGAGGCTGAATATCTTCTTCTTTTTGATTGATATGTGTTGGGGATTTTCTGTCTAAATGTTATAATTGCACTCATGATGTATCATTGCAGTATCAACAACCTATTCATAGCAACTATATAATATAATCTTTCTTAAAAAAATAAAAACTATATAATTTTTCCGCCAATAGCATACAACCCAAAAGAAAAAAGAACATCAATATTGTGGCAATCCGGACCATGCACTCTTAAATCATAACCTATAGATGCGAAAAAAAAAAACACCTTTTCCCACAAGTGACAAAAAGATGCTGAGGACAACAAAAGATTACGAGAAGCAAACAACCTCCTCGACTGTAGGAATTCTGACTTAATGCTCCACTTTGTTTGTCATGCTTCAGTAGTTCTATGTACTTTCAACCTCAACAATTTCATTTGAAGTACCGGCAGTAGCAATTTCAGATTGCCTCAATATCTCAGCATCATTATTTATGAGGCCATAATTCTCTCCAAGGATGCTTATCGCATGGTACAATTCAAGGGTTGTGGGCCTTTGACAAGATAAGGGCTTAATGCAGGCACTGGCAATTCTGAGCAACTGAAAGATTTCATTATCAAAACCTGACCCAATAAGAGATTTATCAATGAAATTGCACATTAAAGAAGGGCAAGTCAAAAGACAAGTAATCCAATCAACGTAACTCCCATCCAAACGGTTTGAATAATTATTTATTTGAATGGGTGCCTTTCCTGTAATTAGCTCAAGAAGCAGAATGCCAAAATCATAGACATCCTTTTTGTAAAAATCCAACTCCCTAACCGCACTGCCATCAAAAACTCTATTGCTCAAGTCATTGTCACTTGAGTTCACAAACATTAGCCCTCCAGGTTTCAATATTATTGCCTCTCCAAAATTTGATATCTTGGCCTCAAAATTCTGATCAAGTAATATAGCATTTGAACTCAAGCTGAGATGGACTACTGAGAAATGACAGTTATGGTGAAGGCATGCTAGGCCTCTTGCTATCCCAATGGCAATTTTAATCCTTGAAGGCCAATCCAAGATCTTATCCTTGTCTTTCCCAGTATGTAGCCAGTCATACAGGTTACCATTTGATATATATTGGTATACTAGAAGCATTTCATTCCTTTCTCCACTGTAACCCAAGAGGGAAATTATGTTATCGTGTCTCAATCTAGCCAAAGCCGATAGCTCAGATTTGAATTGTTTCTCAAAAGACTGAGAGCCATATATCCTCTTAACTGCAAGGGGACAACCATTTGGAAGCATTGCCTTGTACGTTATCCCAATCTTTCCCAACCCAATGTAATTGTGTCTGCTGAAATTGCCTGTTGCTTCTTTAAGTTCCACAAAGCTCTCTCTAGTAACTTTTCTGCCCAACTGAGAAATCTGTGGATCAATAATCATTTGCCATTCTGGGTTAGTGCTAATCAGAAATTACAACAGTATTTAATAGCATTTATATTGTTTTTTAGGTGGCAATATTGCTTGTCCACGACTGACACATTGAGAGAGGAAGAGAAATTGGGCTTCTTTTGAACTGTACTCTAAATTAGTTTCTTGTTTTGTAAACTAGCATTATAAATAAGTAAATAAATAAAAAACTTAATTGGTCTCTAAAATTTTGAACATGAGCAATTATAGTAGTCCAAGTTGAAAGTTATCACTTCTAGTCCTTTAGATAATATGATTAAACTAAAAAATGACACATCATAACTCCACAAAGACTAAAAACAATGACTTTAAGTTTAGTAAGGACTAAAAGCAATATTTTAAATTTTTTACATATTACAAGCATTCACTTTAAACTTTATGGAGTGAATATAAAATTGCTCATGAGCTAAATTTTAAGTGAATAATGTATTTTGGGTTTTGGAAAAAGAATAAAATCATTTGGAAGAATATTTTCTGATTTCTGTTTTCCAAGTGTTCTTAGAACATTATAAACATAGCAGGACACTTCAGCTCATTGATGACACTTCACTAAATATTATTTAAGTGATATGTAGATATAAAAGACCCCTTTAAATTTTTCGCCTTAAGTCTCAAATTATTTTGGGTCGGCCTTGGGCACAAAGGAAATTCTTTCAAAACCATTACATTAAAAGTTTGCAAAAACTATTTTTCTCACATCTCAACTAATTGTAAACACACTTCGACCAGTCAAATTCGTAACTAGAAGGATTGACTTGCAATCGAGCACTAATCCACTAATAATATTTTCATTGAATACTAATCCACTAAGAATATTTTCATTGAATACTAAATTACTAATCCACTAAGGATTGGACCAGTCGACTAAAGCTTTCGAGACCTTCCTACAACGTCTCTTTAAGGATTCACATAAAATCTTTAATTGAATTCTCTCCACTTTCAAATATTATATTCTACATATTTTGTATATACCAATATATACAACACACACATACACGTTCATATGTAGTTAACTATTCTTTTGCTATTTTGCTTGAAAAAGGTGAGCAAATTTTTTATATTTTGTGAGGAAACTAACTAAAATTTATATAAAATTTGTTAATCAATTTTTTTACAGGTTATAACATCATAAATTTATATACTCATTTCTTTTATATAAAATTAAATGTGTCATAAGTTATTAACAGTTTTATATAAAAACCTAAAAAAAAAAAAAGGTAGTATATATAAAATATCAAATTTAAATTGAACATATTTGTAATGTATTTTTAGTTCTGTTCACATGTCATGAGATAATTTTTGGTTTAGTAATATTTTTAAGCATTTGAAATTTTACTTCAAAGAAATAATTTCATTTATCACTAACGATATTAACAAATTCATGGAATAGACTAAATGCACCAATCACGAATTATTTGACCCACAACAAATAACAAAGAAATACACCAATCACGAATCATTGTAAGATACTATCATTTCAACTAATTTCTCCAAAAAACTGATTTTTCTTTACAATCAATATCTCATGTAACTTTGCACTCTTCCTTATTATAAATCATATATGTACTTGCCCCTAGCACTTTTAATAGACTGAGAAAATTCATCCAAAAAAAAAAAATTTTGAGTGAGAAAAAGTACCTTCATGAATTCTTCTTTCCCAATGCCCTTGGTTGGCAATTGAGTAACTTGATCAACTTTTTTACCGATGTTCTTCCTGGTCGCTGTCAATTCTGTAGTACTTGTTGGCATTATCTTATTCCTCTTGTTTGATCCCAAGCAATGATTAAAATAGTAGGTAAAAAAAGCTGTATATGAAAAGGCAAAAACCACAAAACCAACTACAAACCCACTCCTGAAAGAAATTTCAATTTCAAAGCTCCATCTATGCTTTTTACAGCAATCCAAAGGCCCTCCACATAGTTCACTATTACTCCTTCCGTCCCACTTTGTTTGTCCTCTATTCTATTTTGGGATGTCCCAAAATATTGTCCTATTTCTAAAAATAAAAGTCATTAGTTTATTAATGTTCCTATTATACCCCTATTTTATTAATAATTCAATTTTTTGATAAATTTATTTAAGGGTAGTTTTGGAAATTTATACATTTTTAAAAGGTAGACAAAATAATAAATGGTGTTTTCTTAAAAAGTTTGACTTTTCAAACAGGACAAACAAAGTGGGACGGAGGGAGCATTTACATAGCTCTCAGACTTGATTGTAGTGATGTTGACAAAGTCTGGCACTGGCCCTGACAACAAATTATTAGCAACACTAAAGACTTCTAGACGGATGAGCTGGTTGAGTTGCTGAGGTATTTGACCCGTTAGCCTGTTGTTGTCGAGTATAAGAACCTCCAGATTAGAGCAATTACCCATACTCGATGGGATTTCTCCAGACAGACAAGTTATTGTTTGAGAGTTTGAGCACTTCTACAGCCGGCAGTATTTCACTGATATCACGTGGGATTGATCCTGAAATTTCATTGCCTGAAAGGTCTAAGATTATAAGTTCGCTGCAGTCCACAAGGCCCCTATTCTCAGATATGTACCAACAACTGACCCCAACATATCCACAGATAGAACCTTCTGTGAGGTTGTTGAAGGTCCAAGAAGTGGCTATGTGATTGAGAGGATCTTCCAAGGAATCTCTAATAGATTTCAAGCAAGAGATATCGCTCAGGGTACCAGAACTCAGGGTAAGCGTATCTGGCAATGACCAGACAAGAATGTGGAGCAAAACCAGAGGTCTTGAATTAAGAACCATTTGGGTTTGAGATTTTAGCAGCATGAGTATTGACACGTAAGAAATAAGATGACAGGAACAAGAAGGAATAATAAAAGAAACTTAGATTGTAAAATCTTTTGCTTATGTAATCAGTACTCAAAGGAGTAAGACCAAATGTGAACCACTTTACACTTATTCTTGGCTGTAAAAGAGAATGCGCGTGCTCCCTTGCATCTTTATTGTTGCAAAGAACTGAAGCCGGCGTCTAACAAAAAGATCCACATGGAACCAAATTTCTCTTTATTGAGTGAAGCCCAACACAAAAAAGTTGTTAACAGTTTATTTATTTATTTAAAAAAATAAAAATCATAAAGTTGTTAACTTTAAAGGGGGATTATAAAATAAAGTATAAATATCAAAGACTGAAGCTAGTGAAAAAAAAAAAAAATTGATACTTTGAACACTTTAACCAATATTTCAACTGCTGACCACATCGATGGTCCATTGGCACCTAAGCACCTAGGACTTGAAAGGGAGGGGAGGGGTTTGGGTTGTGATAGAAATTTCCAATTGTTTGTTTTGTTTAGACCCTAACAAACTAGACTTGTTTAACCTAATTAATTAGCTAAATAGTTACTCAGATTAATGGATCTATGTAATTTCCACTTGAACAATTTCATTTGAGGCACTTGCAGTAGCAATTTCTGTGTACCTCAATAACTCAAAGTCATTTGTGATGCCATATCTCTCTTCAAGAGTACTTAGTGTATTTTACAATTCAAACATTGTTGGCCTTTGACTAGGAAAGAAGTTAAGACAGGTACATGCGATTCTACGAAATTGAATGATTTCACCATCAAATCCTCAACCAATTAGAGATTTATCAATGACACTGTAGAGATTGGAAGAATAACTCAAAAGATGAGTAATCCAATCAACCAAACTCCCATTCAAATTGTTCGAAAAATTGTTGATTTGAATGGGTTCCTTCCCTATAATTAGCTCAAGAAGCAGAATTCCAAAGTCATACACATTCTTTTTAACAAAACCCAACTCCCAAACACAACAGTCTACAAAAGAGCTATTGCTTGAGTCAATGTCATTTGAATCAATGAACATCATCCCTTTAGGACTAGATATTTTTGCCCCTCCAAAATTTGATAGCTTGGGCACAAAATTCTTATCAAGTAAAATAGAGTTTGAACTCTTGTTAAGATGGACTACTCGGAGATCCCACCTGTGGTGAAGCCTTGCCAAGCCACTAGCAATCGCGATTGCAATTTTAATCCTCAAAGGCCATGCCAAGATCTTATCAGTGCCTTCTTTTGCGTGTAGCCAATCATAAAGATTGCCGTTTGATATATATTGGTACACTAGAAGCTTTTCCTTCCTTTCATTGCAAAATCCTAAGAGGGGAACTATGTTATTGTGTCTCAATGTACCCAGTGCCAATAGCTCACTTATGAATTGTTTTTCAAATGATTGACAGCCATGTAACCTCTTCATTGCAAGGAGTGAACCATTTGGAAGAACTGCTTTGCACATCACCCCAATCTTTCCCATCCCAATGACGTTGTCTATGCTGAAATCGTCAGTTGCCTCACTAAGTTCGGTAAAGTTCATTTACCAACCATTCCCTCCAACTGAGAATTTTGTGGATCAAATAATTTGCCACTTTGGATCAGTACAAATTTGAAGTTACCACAAAATTTATCACATGGATGTTTCTTTTGAGGGGCTCTATGATTGCATCATTTTGATCGTTATTCGACATACCATTTTGATAGGTCTTGAACTTTAGAAAAACAAAATGAAAAAAGAAGACTATTTTTTTTCGGAAAACTAAACAAACCCCCTATGATTTTCTTGTAAAACTGCAGTTGCAGGATTTCATGTTTCGATGAAAAACTATCATGGGGTTTTTTATATTTTTCCGAAAAAGTTGAAACAAGGAATTGAAAGAAGTTTCAAAAGTACCTTTTTGGTCCCTTCTTGCAGGAGCCCCTTAGTTTGCGACTGATTAACTTGATCAGCTTCTTTATTCTCGTTCTTAGTACTCCTCTCCTTCGACAGTGTCATCTTCTTATCTGTTTTCCTTTCATTCATGCAAACCACATAATGGGACACAAAAATAGTCATTACTGAAACTGCAGAAACCACATAACCAACTAGAAACCCACTTTGGAATGAAAAGTCGAATTTCAGTCCACGCTTTTGAGTTGGACAGGGTTCTAAAGGCTTTCCACAAAGGTTCTTATTGTTAGCAAAGCTCTCGGCTGTAATTGCGGTACTGCCAAAGACAGGGACTAACCCTGACATCTTATTGTTACAAACATTGAGGACATTCAAACGATCGAGGTTGCCAATTTGGGGAGGTATTTCACCGGATAGCTGGTTGTTGTCAAGTTTAAGAACATTTAGATAACTGCAATTGGCAAAGCTCTTTGGAATTTCGCCAGAAAAATTGTTGCTGGAGAGGTCAAGGATTGAGATAAACGGGACTAACTCGACAATGTCAAGTGGAAGGGGTCCTGAAAGTTCATTAGAAGAAAGGTCTAACCCTGTTAAACTTGAGCTGTTTTTAATGCCCCGAGGAAACTGGCCCCAGAGCCCCCTGTTTCTGAGTTGGATACTTATGACCTCATTCCATCAGGGTGCCAGCAAGCAACTCCATCAAATTTACAAACGAAACCTTCGGTATTGTTGCTGAAGTCCCATGAATCTTTAAGGTATCTGTGAGGAGGGTCTTCTAGTGAATTTTTAATTGATTTCAAGCAGTCAATACTACTCTGTGAACCATTGCTTATTTCAAGAATATCAAGAAATAAGCAAGCAAATATATGCAAAAGAGCTGTGAGGACTCCGGCATTAAGAGCCATTTGCTTAGCAAGAAAACACAGAAGTAGAAAGTTGAGTATTAACTACTTACAGAGAGAGAGAGAGAGAGAGAACTGGTTTGGAAGACGTAGTTGGCTGAGTATTAGTATAATAGTAGAGATGCCAGTCATGACAAGAACGCTAGTAGAAAAATTCAAACCCTGAAAACCAAAATCCCACGCAATACCACCTACTTTCAAGGGTTTAGATTAAAAGTTCCCGAAACCCCTGGATTAAAAGTTGTTACAAAGGCATTGTACCTAGTAATAACTAAGAAAATGGAAGAGTGTAGTACAGTCGAAAATGTGGAAAGGTGTTACACATTGCTAAGAAGAAGAAGAAAATTGAGGATGGTTCACGGTGGAATTTAATAAGTGGTTTTTTTTTTTTCTGGGAGAGGAAGAGTCAAAAAAAGAATAGCAGAAGGGCTTAATTATCAATGAGTTGGATATATATATATATATATCGGTAATCCTAAAAGGGTACGTCGATATCAACCAATACCGGAATATTTTGTTCCCTTGGCCAAACTGAAATGCCCTCTGGTATGAAATTGACTTCTTTGGTTTAGAATCTAGATGCAAAACGTTTCAACGTTCATTGAAGTGGATCAAATGGATCAAGGTAGACAGAAATGGACCAAACTAGACTAAATGGACCAAAATAGATCAAACTGGACTGAACTCCAGACAGTCTAAATGAACTAAATGGACCGAAGTAAATCAGATCGACCAAACTAAATGAGATGGACTGAAACAAACCGAATTGGACTTAATGGACAAAAACAGACTAAATGGACCAAATTGGCCAAATTGGACTATAATAGACTAAAATGTACTAAAGTGGAGCGAACTGGACCGAATAGACAGAATGGACCAAAATTGGAATGTTTTTTACTTTGATAGTGTTGGTCTATGTGCTTAGTCCTCATCTTCAGTTTTGGTGGCATTTGGCGTGATCGCCTTGAATTTTTGAGGTCACCTATTTCCTTTTCTTTTTTTTTTTCTTTTTTTTTTTGAGATGAATGATAGAAAAAACTAAGTGGTGTTTACTTGTTGAAAATTTGTTGGAAAAAGAACAGTATGAAAGAGAAACTTTTACGTTGGCGCATTCAATTTTCTAGAGCGGAATGCATAGAAGAAAAAAAAGTTAGTAAAATTACAAATATGAATCTTATAATTAAGGACTTGTGGAAGATGAAATGTTAGGAACTATGGAGTCAACAATGAAAAGAAATAAGAAAGTTTAATGGCTTAGAGTCACTAATAAATTCACTATCTTTAAGACAATATTTGCTCCCCTACGGGAGAGTTTTCTAAACAAGTACTAACAAATTTGTTTATACGGTATAATTAGGCTAAAATTTTCCAATAAGCAATTTTGTAGAATTCTATGAAATTCTCTCAAATGTTTCAAAAATAAACAAATGTGGGAGAAAAAAAAAACCTGAATAAGGGAAAAGCATACGTTGTTTTGTTTATTTCTTCCAATGATTTTAAACCAAGGACTTAAAAGATGATTCCGAATTTTAGAAGAGTGAGAGAAAGTACCTTTTTGCTCCGTTCTTCCAGGAGACTGATAAGTGGTTGACTTGATCAGCTTCTTTATCTTCGTTCTTAGTACTCCCCTTGGACAGTGCCATCTTCTTTTTCCTTTGCTTCTCAAACATAAAAGCCACATAATTGGGACACAAAAATAGCTATTACTTTGATTATGGCCAAAGTAATAAAGGCATTGACAAAGAAAATGGAAACAACACTCTCAATGAATTGTTAGAAACACTGAAGACTTTTATACAATTGAGGAGGCCTAATTCAGGAGAGATTTCACCAGTTAGTTGGTTGTGGTCAAGTCTAAGGACATTTAGATAACTGCAATTGGAAAAGCTCATCGGGATTTTGCCAGAAAATTTACTGCGGGAGAGGTCAAGTTTCGAGATAAATGGGACTAACTCAGCCATGTCAAATGAGAGGGGTCCTGAAACTGAAAGTTCATTAGCCAAGAGGTCTAACCCTGTAAAACATGTGCAGTTTTTAATGCCCCGAGGGAACTGGCCCCTGAGCATCATGCCGCTGAGTTGGATATTTAAGACTTCATTCCCGTCAGGGTTCCAGCATCCCTCCGGCATTGTTGTCGAAGCTACATGAATATTTAAGGTAGTTGTAAGTGTCTTCATGTGAATGTTTAATTGATTTCCAGCAGTCACTAAGCCAATGCTTATGTCAAGAATATCCGAAAATGAGCAAGCAAACATGTGAAAAACAGCTATGAAGAGCCATTTGCTAGTCAGTGCTTCGCAAGAAAACGCAGGCGTAAAAAGCCATATATGTAACCACATAGAAAGAGACATATTGAAACAAAATCCTTTCCAGGAAATTTCAGATTGGAAAATAGATCATTTCCATTAATTCTTGGAGCTTCAAAGAATATATAAAAATTGATGCCAAGTCTGTACTACTAGATAAGTAATGAGGGTCTTCAATTACCGTGTACTAAAGTGGTTGCTGAGTCTAATTTTCCAAGTCATTGCACCGTCAAGAACGCTAGTTGAGACTCCAGAGCATAGAACACGAAGTCAATAAACAGTGCTCTGTCAAATAAACGCATGTAAACGAAATTTTTATGAACTTGGCCAATAATTGTTTGAGTGCACACAGAAATGGCAGAATGGACTGTTTGTTCCGCGCAATTTGGGTGGGTAATGTGTCTCCACCAATTGTTCTCTTTTGCTCCAATTCGTATTTATCCTCAAAAGTTTTTAATCTACAGAAC
Source organism: Quercus lobata (assembly GCF_001633185.2). Lineage (NCBI taxonomy): Eukaryota > Viridiplantae > Streptophyta > Magnoliopsida > Fagales > Fagaceae > Quercus > Quercus lobata. The sequence continues at coordinate 63,273,542 of NC_044913.1, forward strand.
TTAGTAGGCAGAGTTAAGTTTATTGAAAAGGGGCTTTATGTTCAAATCATTTTTGTGATTTGCAATGTTGAAAAAATCTTATTTAATAATGTAAGGACGCGATTCGTGGCGGACCGTAACAGTGTCGGGTTCGCACGTAAAAAGGCCCCTAACAATATCATTTGTAGAGCGTGGGTTTGGAAGGCTAGGCCCTGGTTGACAGGCGGTGGGTTTTCGCGGTGTTCGTACGAGCTTAAGTTTCCCTACACCCCTGGAGTCTTTCTCCTGGAGGTGGGCTGGGAGGCTCTGGTTTCTGGCCTTTTTTCCCAACCTCTCTTATAGATTACTTACTCTTCCTTTTATATTCGTCTGCGTTCATTGTCCTTCGTCCACGTATAGGATCAATCTTTCCAAAATTGATACTTGTCCCATCAGCCCATATTCAAAGTCGTTGGGGGTGGTTGTAAAAGCTAAAGGCTGCGGCTCTGTCAGGTTCGGAGCATTAAATGGCAGTAACAGCAGCTTTCCCTTGATATTTTAGATCTTTCTTCCAAGTTTCAGTCCTATACCGTCTTTACCCTTATTTCTTCTTTGGGGGGACTTTGGGTCTGCCGAGAATTGAGCTGTCCTCGGCGGTATCCAAAGGCTATTTTGTCGAGCTTGGGCCATAGCCCTCCTCGGCTTGGGCCTCCGGATTCTCCCTGGGTAGATGGGCCTGGCCCATAGATCATTTGGGCCCCACAATAGCCCCTCAAAACCCGGCTGTCCAACCTCTTGGTTGGAAAGGGGGGTTTTGGTGATGTCCAACCTCGTCCTACGGCCCAATCAATTTGGCCTATTAATAATGCTGGCGGCTCTTCATCTGTCCAAGAAATGCACCGGTCTATGAGACGGTTTTTTTTTTTGATTTCGCGCTTGACGCGTTCTTATCGTTTGGGTATTCCAAAACGTGCTTTTAATGACCACTATTTACGAGACTACTTTAATTTGGCGGTTTGTTTTGATGGGGTGGAGAAGCGGAACCGGCATGTTTGTGTTGGCAGATTCCTTTGGAGATCTGAACCTATTAAATGTCTCCCGCTCCACCCTCTGTATAAGAAGGAAAGGAGGAGGTTATTGTTTTTGCAAAGAATCCCTTTTCATCCTTCTGAGATTTGAAATACTTGGCCTCCCCTAGGGTTCATTTTACCCACTGGTTTATACACTAAATCGTGATACACTTTACCGTAACAACAAGGGATGCAAAAGCCCCACCCCTCCCAAAAACGCCACGTTCCGATGAAGCTCATCATGGCTCGATCGGGACAAGGATGGCGAAGACTCAAAATCAACCTCATCCTTCTTTCAGTCAAAATCCGAAGCAGGGACTCGTCACGTCAAACTTTCGACGTGGCTGAGTCGAGAACACCCAAGATCGTTATCATCCGGCTCCTCACGAGCGTACCTAATATGGCACCGGCGTGTTAGGAGTCAGGGCTGAGGCAGGGGCTAAGTGCTTCTGTTTCTCCCTCTTTTGCTCCCTGGTGCCCTCCCCCGCCCTCTCCTTATAGTCTTCCCAGCACCAGTTCCGACCTGGTGCTTTCTCTTCTCCCTCTTTTGCTCCTTTTCTTTCTTTTCATTTCTTCTCTCCTCTTCTCCTCCTTCTTTACTCATGTCTTCCATCTTCTTTATTCATCCCCTCCATCTTCGTCATTGATTTCTTCCTTACTATTTCCTTCTTCTTCATTCATTCTCTTTTTTAAAGTGAGTCCCTCTCTTAGTATGAGCAGCAATGAGGCGGAGATTGGAGAAACTTTGAAGACGAGTTTAAAAGACGCTTGACAGTTTACTTTTCTGTACTACAGATGTAATGGTTGCTTAGGCAGTTCACATTTTGTATAGGCTCGTTTGAGCCCCTTTTTATATGTTGTAGCAATTTCTCATATTAATAAAGATTGTTGTCTACCTTATTTCGCATATTATGTTTTTACGTTTTCATAAATTTGCAAGCACTGCTCGGCACAATGATATAGCATCTAAATCAATGACGACTAAAACCAAAAGACTTGATAAAAAAAAAAGACGTCGCCATAACTTTAATAGAAATGCTTGGCCTAATAGGCCGATCAATGAAGAGTAATACTTACCCAATGTCAGCCGAGGTGAAAAACGAAGGCTTGATGTCATGTAAGGAATAACTATTTGAAGATATAGCACCCACCAAATGAGCGGCCTTCTTATATGACTAAGCGCTGGGGCGTTCCACCCCCTTCCTTACACCTTTATTGGCCTTAACATTTTATGGCGTTTAAGCCGTGGATGAAGTGACCTGACATTTTTACCAAGTAACCCTTCTTATGAGATTCAAACCTTTTCTTATCCAAGTATTTGGTTTTCCCACAGGCTTGAGTCCGAGGACCATACAAGGCCTTGGTTCTGTCCAATAACTTGTAATTTTTATAATTTTTCGTGCTTGGCTTCCCCATAGGCTTGAGTCCGAGGACCATACAAGGCCTTGGTTCTGCCCAGAAACTTGTAATTTTTATAATTTTTCGTACTTGGCTTCCCCATAGGCTTGAGTCCGAGGACCATACAAGGCCTTGGTTCTGCCCAGAAACTTGTAATTTTTATAATTTTTCGTACTTGGTTTCCCCATAGGCTTGAGTCCGAGGACCATACAAGGCCTTGGTTCTGTCCCTGGGCCCATATGCCGAACGGGCCTGGGCCGCGAATTTACTGGGCCCACAAATTAAGAGGTGTTTCCATAACTTTTGATCACGCGGTACCTTTTGGCGTCCCAGTGTTCGAGGTGCACCTTCTCGAGACTCCTTTAACCTCAGGGTTGCAGACGACGTTGGAAGTCGAGCCAGAGACGTTTTGTCTGTAGCGTTCCTTGGGACGCTGCGCGAATTAAATGCCACCACCTTATCTTTTAACATAAATAGGAGAGAAGGTTGCTCTATCCACACACAAATCCTTCAGATTCCTCCCTTAGTTCATCATGCTTGAGGCAGGGCTTGGGAAAAAGGAGCTCCCTCCGCCACAAAGGCGTCATGTCTCTCCGAGACTCAGAGTAGGGAGGTACGGGCCAAGGAGGTGCAAGTTCAAGGGAGCATTCCATTTCGTCATAGGGGAGAGGGTCTTTTTCCCTCTTTTAGTCAAAATCCGAAGCAGGTTCTGGTCATGCCAGTTTTTCGGTATGTCCAAAGAAGGAATTTCCACCATCAGCACTGTCTGCCTTGTAGCAGGCAAATTTTTGTGGGGGCTTCCCAACCTCAAGCTCCTAGCACCTTTTCTGTAGATGGTGTTAGCCTGAGGTCAGGTTCTTTGGCTGCCTGAGTTATGGGCATGCAGAAGTGTCGAGGAATAGTTTCCTTAGACAATAACTTGGCGCAGTAGCCAACCTCTCCTCTGAGCTGTCCCCACGGCCTTATCTCCACTCGCTTGTATTTTCCTTTACTTATGTAGTCAGTTTTAGTGTAAGCTTGTTTCAGCTTTTCATTGTACACTGTACTGTTCCTTTGTCTTAATAAAATATGTGTCTATTTCTCCATACATATCTTTCTTCTCCGTAACAACTACTTTATGCATGAATATTAAATGCAAGCTTGCCCTTAAGGATATTCCAGGCAGAAAAAATGCTTTAACACAGGTTCCTACTAATTTAAACTCACAAATATTATCAAGTATAACAATGGTAACTTTCAATAAATTAAATTCTTGGAACTAACCGGGATAAGCGCTGAGTACTACGCGATGTATGCTAGACCCATGTCCGAGAACGATAATCTCTAAATAATTCGTCTGAAAGGGTAGCTAAGTAGCGAGGGACTTTGGATGTGCTTTTGGGGTAATATGTTGCGCCGTATCGCGTCAACCCCTTTGATACTGGAGATCCGAGGGTAGACCGAGGAATCCGCGCAATCAAGGTATTAACCCGTCTGCTAACGCGGAGTTCTCTTCGGAGGGATTTCGAGGTTTACGGGCCATAGTTTTTTCTTTAAATAGTTGGTTCCTCATCCAAGTAGTTGGTTTCCCCAGAGGCTTGGGTCCGAGGACCATGCAATGCCTTGGTTCTGTCCAAAACCTAGTTTTCATTACGTCCAGGTAGTTGGTTTCCCCATAGGCTTGAGTCCGAGGACCATGCAATGCCTTGGTTCTGTCCAAAACCTAGTTTTCCACATCCAGGTAGTTGGTTTCCCCTGAGGCTTGGGTCCGAGGACCATGCAATGCCTTGGTTCTGTCCAAAACCTAGTTTTCCACATCCAGGTAGTTGGTTTCCCCAGAGGCTTGAGTCCGAGGACTATGCAATGCCTTGGTTCTGTCCAAAACCTAGTTTTCCACATCCAGGTAGTTGGTTTCCCCTGAGGCTTGGGTCCGAGGACCATGCAATGCCTTGGTTCTGTCCAAAACCTAGTTTTCCACATCCAGGTAGTTGGTTTCCCCAGAGGCTTGGTCCGAGGACCATGCAATGCCTTGGTTCTGTCCAAAACCTAGTTTTCCACATCCAGGTAGTTGGTTTCCCCTGAGGCTTGGGTCCGTGGACCATGCAATGCCTTGGTTCTGTCTAAAACCTAGTTTTCCACATCCAGGTAGTTGGTTTCCCCTGAGGCTTGGGTCCGAGGACCATGCAATGCCTTGGTTCTGTCCAAAACCTAGTTTTCCACATCCAGGTAGTTGGTTTCCCCTGAGGCTTGGGTCCGTGGACCATGCAATGCCTTGGTTCTGTCCAAAACCTAGTTTTCCACATCCAGGTAGTTGGTTTCCCCTGAGGCTTGGGTCCGTGGACCATGCAATGCCTTGGTTCTGTCCAAAACCTAGTTTTCCACATCCAGGTAGTTGGTTTCCCCTGAGGCTTGGGTCCGTGGACCATGCAATGCCTTGGTTCTGTCCAAAACCTAGTTTTCCACATCCAGGTAGTTGGTTTCCCTGGAGGCTTGGGTCCGAGGACCATGCAATGCCTTGGTTCTGTCCAAAACCTAGTTTTCTCATTGTGTGGGATCTTGACTTTAGGGGAGTTAGCTCCTCGGCCAAGCCCCTAGTGTTTATCCATACGGTTAACGTTGCTAAGCGCCTAGTTTGCTCTTTACGGGGGACATCGGCTTGAAGGGAGTTAGTTCCTCAACCCAGCCCCTTGTCAAGAAACATAGTCCCTAACAGAACTTTATACTAGAACTCTATAACCGACGGTTAGATATAACGAAGAAACTCTATCGACCCACTTCCTATACCAACACACAAGCCTTTCCCACAGACGGCGCCAATTGTAAGGACGCGATTCGTGGCGGACCGTAACAGTGTCGGGTTCGCACGTAAAAAGGCCCCTAACAATATCATTTGTAGAGCGTGGGTTTGGAAGGCTAGGCCCTGGTTGACAGGCGGTGGGTTTTCGCGGTGTTCGTACGAGCTTAAGTTTCCCTACACCCCTGGAGTCTTTCTCCTGGAGGTGGGTTGGGAGGCTCTGGTTTCTGGCCATTTTTCCCAACCCCCCTATAGATTACTTACTCTTCCTTTTATACTAGCTCGCGTCCACTGTCCTTCGTCCACGCGTAGGGTTAAACTTTCCAAGGTTGATACTTGTCCCATCAGTCCATACTCAAAGTCGTTAGGGATGGTTGTAAAAGCCAAAGAATACGGCTCTGTCAGGTTCAGAGTATTAAATGGCAGTAACAGCAGCTTTCCCTTGATATTTTAGATCTTTCTTCCAAGTTTCAGTCCTATACCGTCTTTACCCTTATTTCTTCTTTGGGGGGACTTTGGGTCTGCCGAGGATTGAGCTGTCCTCGGCGGTATCCAAAGGCTATTTTGTCGAGCTTGGGCCATAGCCCTCCTCGGCTTGGGCCTCCGGATTCTCCCTGGGTAGATGGGCCTGGCCCATAGATCATTTGGGCCCCACAAATAACAAATGGAAAATTCTATTTTCACCTCAAATAATAATATAGCGGATTTATTGATAGATCAAACAAATTTATTAGGAACTAGTAAGTTACCCGTGCGATGCACGGATAATACTATAATGTTTTATATAAGATGGTTTTGGAGAATGTCATATATGCATTATAGCATGATTGTTATGGAACTTTATTAGTAATGAGTTCATCATTAAAAAAAAAAAAAAATTATAAATTGCACACGCATATCCATTATAATTATTCAATTGAAAAAAAAAAAAAAAAAAACACAACAACAACAGCAACAACTTTGGAAGAATATTATAGAATAAAAGTTGATATAAAATGTGTCTTTCACTTTCTCCTTAATTCTAAAACAAAATACACATTCTAAATACCCATATTCAATCACATCATTTACAAAACTCACAAATATATAACGTCCGAAAAGATAAAGAGAAATCATTCCAAAGTCCACACTCAAAATACTAATAACTATCTTAAATATTTATAATTTACTTAATAATATAAAATTTACAAAAGAAAAAAAAAATCACAGTACTTTATTTCTGGAAAGTAAAGTACCATACAAAAAGAAAAAAAAAAAGAAAAGAGAAAAATCAATCCACAGTACACACTTTAAATACTAATTACAATCTTAAATATTTATAATCCGCTTAATAATACAAAATTTAAAAAAGAAAAAAAAGTGAAAAAAAAAAATTTATCCAATACTTGATTTTTTGAAAGTAAAGTACCACAAAAAAGATAAAAAATAAAGATAAATCGCTCCATAGTCCACATTCTAAATACTAATTACTATCTTAAATATTTATAATCCACTTAATAATACAAAATTTACAAAAGAAAAAAAATAGAAAAAAAAAATTACCCAATACTTGATTTCTTCAAAGTAGAGTACCATATAAAAAAGAAAAAGAAAAGATAAAGATAAATCACCCCGCAGTCCACACTCTAAATTCTAATTACTATCTTAAATATTTATAATCCACTTATTAATATAAATTTTAGAAAAAAAAAAAATTTACCCAATACTTGATTTCTTGAAATTAAAGTACCATACAAAAAAAAAAGGATAAAGATAAATCACTCCACAGTCCACGCTCTAAATACTAATTATCTTAAATATTTATAATCCACTTAATAGTATAAAAATTACTAAAGAAAAAAAAAATTGCTAGTACTTTATTTCTCGAAAGTAAAGTACCATGCAAAAAGGGAAAAAGAAAAAAGAATAAAGAAAAATCACTCCATAGTTCATACTCTAAATACTAATCACTATCTTAAATATTTATAATTCACATAATAAAATAAAATTTACGAAAGAAAAAAAAAAGGTGAAAAAAAAATTTACCTAGTACTGAATTTCTTAAAAGTAAAGTACCATACAGAAAGAAAAAGAAAAAGAATAAAGATAAATCACTCCATAGTCTACATTCTAAATACTAATTACTATCTTAAATATTTATAATCCACTTAATAATATAAAATTTACAAAAGAAAAAGCAAAGTGATAAAAAAAAAATTTACACAGTACTTGATTTCTTAAAATTAAAGTGCCATACAAAAAGAATAAAAAAAAAAGAAGATAAAGATAAATCACTCCACCGTCTACATTCAAAATACTAATTATTATCTTAAATATTTATAATCTACTTAATAATATAAAATTTACAATAGAAAAAAAAATGAAAAAAAAAATAATCCAGTACTTATTTCTTGAAAGTAAGGTACCATACAAAAAGAAAAGAAAAGAAAAAGATAATGATAAATCTCTACACAATCTACGCTTTAAATACTAATTACTATCTTAAATATTTATAATTCACTTAATAATGCAAAATTTAGCTGCACAGAGTTTTAAGCTTTGATGCACACAACTATGGGGGTGGGTTAGACCTTGTAGGTTTTGAGCTACAAGTGGGTAAGAGAGTTCAAACTTGGGTTATAAATCATAATGGCTAGGCATGGGCTTTTTGTCTATTTTGAGAAGGTAGTCATTTGTTTTTAAAGAATTACATTTGCTTAGTCTAATTGTCAACCTCAACTCATATCATTAACTAATAGTAAAAATAAGTTACTATAAATTATTGTGTAATAGTTTAAAAATTAATGAAAAAGGTTTAAAAAACAAAATGGAAGCTTAAAACGCCATATGGTAGGACCTCATGCATTCCCACATAAGGTCTTTGCTTTTACATACCAAAAAAAAAATAATAATAATAATATAAAAAGATAAATCACTCCACGGTCCACACTCTAAAAACTAATTACTATCTTAAATATATATAATCCACTTAATAATATAAAATTTACAAAAGAAAAAAAAAGTAAAAAAAAAAAAAAATTACCCACTACTTGATTTCTTGAAATTAAAGTACAATACAAAAAAAAGGATAAAAATAAATTACTCCACAGTCTACACTCTAAATACTAATAATTATCTTAAATATTTATAATCCACTTAATAGTATAAAAATTACTAAAGAAAAAAAAATTCCAGTACTTTATTTCTCGAAAGTAAGGTACCATACAAAAAGAAAAAAAAAAGAATAAAGAAAAATCATTCCATAGTCCACACTTTAAATACTAATTACTAACTTAAATATTTATAATCCACATATTAAAATAAAATTTACAAAAGAAAAAAAAAAGTGAAAAAAATATTTACCCAGTACTTCATTTCTTGAAAGTAAAGTACCATACAAAAAAAAGATTAAAAAAAAAAAAAGATAAATCACTCCATAGTCTATATTCTAAATACTAATTACTATCTTAAATATTTATAATTCACTTAATAATATAAAATTTACAAAAAAAAAAAAGTAAAAAAAAAATACACAGTGTGGGGCCAGAGAACTTATGATCCGGCCCACGCTTTACTAGGGCCTAGGGCCCATGCCGAGGAAGGTATTTGCCGAGGACGAATAGGGAAAGGCCGAAATGCCTGGGGGCACAGCCGAGGATGACCCTGTCCTCGGCATTCCAAGACTTCAAAGGGAAGAGCAACATCTCGTTGAAGGCTGCCCCCAAAAAGCCCCCTGAAGAAGAGGCGAGTAGAATGGGACCCACATGGGGGTACGGTGTGGAACTGGTTCAGGGTAAATATGTCCTCTCCGCATTAAATGCGCCCGCAAACGTCCTAACCATACTAATGAGAAAAGACACCTGAACAGGGTGGCTTCGGTCATCGCAACTAACAAAAAGCAAGGGGAGGCAGCTGATGGGACGGGTACTTAAGTAGGCACCTGCCTGATCAACAAGTGGATGGCTAGGATCAACCAAGAAGGGCTATATAATGTGAAGGTTGATGCGCCAAGAAAGGAGGCTGGGAAAAAAGGCCAAGAACCAGAGCCTCCCAGACCGCCTCAAGGAGAAAGACTCCTCGAGCGAACACGGTTTAACTCTGTATGAACACCACGACTAACCACCGTCCGGTGACCAAGGCCTAACCTTTCAAACCCACGCTCTACAAATGATGATGTTTGGGCTTTCTCACGTGCGAACCCAATATCATTTTGGGTCGTTACAAATTGAGTCCTTACACACAGTACTTGATTTCTTGAAATTAAAATACAATACAAAAAGAATTAAAAAAAAAAAAAAAGATAAATCACTCCACCGTCTACATTATAAATTCTAATTATTATCTTAAATGTTTATAATCCACTAAATAATATAAAATTTACAATAGGAAAAAAAAATGTGAAAAAAAAATATCCAGTACTTTATTCTTTGAAAGTAAGATACTATACAAAAAGAAAAGAAAAGAAAAAAAAGATAAAGATAAATATCTACACAATCTACGCTCTAAATACTAATCACTATATTAAATATTTATAATTCACTTAATAATACAAAATTATCTGCATAGAGCTTTAACCTTTTTTGAGGATAAACGACAGACACAGAGGTTTAACCTTTGATGTACACAACTGTGGGGGTGGATCAGACCTTGTAGGTTTTGAGCTATATGTGAGTAATAGAGTTCAGACTTGGGTCATAAATCATAATGGCTAGGCTTGGGCTTTTTGTCTATTTTGAGAAGGTAGTCATTTGTTTTTAAAGAATTACATTTGTTTAGTCTAATTGTCAACCTCGGCCCATATCATTAACTAATAGTAAAAATAAGTTACTGTAAATTATTGTGTAATAGTTTAAAAACTTAATGAAAAAGATTTTTAAAAAAATGGAAGCTTAAAGCACCATGATGGGAATGACGAGGTTACATCCCATAGAAGAAACTAACACTCATGACGAATATAACACTCATGACGAAGTCGTCCTGATTGATGAAGAAACTAGTCATCCCTGACGAAGGTAAGGAAGTCATTCAATATAGTCGATCAATGACCTGGGCAGTTACAAAATCAGTCAGGCAGACCGTTGGGAATCTATTAAAAGCCCCATTATTGGGCAAGAGGCGTTACTAGGAAGGGCATTAACAACCACAACGGCTAGCACCCGAAGCCACATATATAAAGCCCTCACATTGTCAACAGAAGGTACATATATTCACATTTTGGGAAAGCACTCGGTTTTTATCTTGTTCTTCCATTTTCTTTTCATAAGGTGCTTTTTATTCTAACTTTGGCATCGGAGGCGTTGTGGCAGGCACCACACCGGTGACCCTTATAGAAGATACATTCGCGCTAACAAGGAGTTCCATCTGCCCACTTTGACTGACGAATTCACGCTTCATCAGTTTGGCGCCGTCTGTGGGGACGACATTTTCAGATTCATATTTGAAAACATAGTTTCCATCAACCCTCTACATTCAGATGGAACCCAATCCAGATTCAGCAGCCCTGGCCCAGCAAGTTCAAGCCCTTGGAGCCACCATTGAAGAACTCACCAAGCAAAACCAGGAAATGAAGCTACGACTCCAGCAGGTCCAACAGGCCCAACAAGAAGAGAACTGATCCAAAGGTAACCTGGAAGGAGAAGGAGATAGCCACAGGAGGGGTACCCCTCAGAGGCCAACTACTCCGGACGAGCAGAATCCAGATCTCCTTTGAGAAATGAGGAAGGAGATGGACGAACTGAGGAGCGCCATTAAGGAGAAGATGGACCGAAGTGTAGACAGAATGGTAAGGGCTACGGATTCGCCTTTCACCACGGCGGTACTTGAATGCCCTGTACAGTCAAAGTTTCGCTTGCCTCAACTTGAGCCGTTTGACGGACTTAGAGACCCTCAGGATCATCTTAATACCTTTAAGACGACTCTAGGTCTTCAACAACCACTTGACGAGATACTATGTCGGTCCTTTTCCACCACTCTCAAAGGAGCTGCAAGAGAATGGTTCACGAAGTTGCCTACCTCGTCCGTGGACAACTTTGAGCAATTGAGTAATGCCTTCCTGCGCCATTTCATAGAGGGGCAACGTCCAAAGAGACCGGCAGACTACTTACTCACCATTAGACAGGTAAAGAAGGAAACTTTGAGATCGTATGTCAAACGCTTTACCCTGGAGACTCTAGAGGTGGACGAAGCCGATGACAAGGTGCAGCTGACGACCTTCAAAGCGGGACTGAGGTCCAGAGATCTCGTGGCCTCCCTCGCAAAGAATCCACCAAAGACGATGGCAGAAATGCTGCTGAAAGCACAAAAGTACATGAATGTTGAAGATGCATTAGCAGCCATAAAGGATGCAGAGAAGCCAGGAGACAAGGCAAAGAGAGAAGACGACCGTAGGGGGCAAAAGAGAGAGCGACCGGACAGTCGGAATAATGACGGGAATAAGAGGTAAGATGATAAAAGTCCTCGGACGGTAAGATTTACTCCTTTGGTTATGCCTGTTGACAAAATTTTCACGCAGATCAAGGACGAGCATTATCTCAAATGACCCAGACCATTGCACTCATCCCCCAATGTCCGTGACAAGAACAAGTACTTCCGGTTCCACAAAGATCACGGCCACAACACGGAAGATTGCAGAGACCTAAAAGAGCAGATAGAGGAGTTGATACGGAAAGGGAAATTACAGAAATATGTGAAGAAGGGAGAATATAGTAAATTCAGGGACGGTAATAAAAGCTAGCATGAGTCCTTTTACCGGGATGACGACCGTCCGTCCTAACCTCCGCACAAGGTGATCGGGGAGATAAAGACGATTACAGGAGGGCCATTTTCAAAAGGATCATTTAAATCACTCAAGAAGGCATACCAGAGGCAGGTAAATAGTGTCCACACCATACCTCCGTCTAAGCAACAACGAACATACCGGGACATGTCCTTCAATGAAGGAGACGCCATGGGAGTGAAGCAGCCCCACAATGATCCCTTGGTCATAATGCTGAATATAGAAGGATTCAATACCAAGAGGATCCTCATCGACAATGGCAGCTCCGCAAACATCATCTACCTCCCAGCCTTCCAGCAGCTGAGGCTAGATCCAAGGAGACTGCACCCCTTTGACTCTCCACTCGTCAGCTTCAGCAGAGACAGGGTATACCCCAAGGGCATAGTGACATTGACAGTGACGGTGGGGGCCTATCCGGTGCAGCTGACCCATCAACTAAACTTCTTAGTGGTGGACTGCCCCTCATCCTACAATGTCATCATTGGGAGGCCCACACTCAATAAATGGAAAGCGGCCACGTCCACTTACTGTCTGTAGGTAAAATTCCCAACAGATAATGGTGTCGGTGAAGTGAAAGGAGATCAAGTCCTGGCAAGAGAATGCTATCAAGTTGTCCTGGCTACGAAGGAGAACCACACGTGGATGATTGAAGAAAAGGAAGAAGACAGAATGGAGGCCCTGGAAACAGTGGAATTGGTTGAAGGGGAAGCGAACAAAACGACAAAGATAGGAATGACATTAAGCCCCAAGATGAGAACAAGACTCATCCAATTCCTTAAAGAAAATCTAGATGTCTTCGCATGGAGCCACGAGGACATGCCGGGCATAGCTCCAGGAGTCATCCAGCATAAGTTGAATGTGAACCCGGAATGGAAACCCGTCCAGCAAAGACGAAGAGCCTTCACCCCAAAACGAGATCAAGCAGTTGCAGAGGAAGTTACCAAACTCTTGACGGCAGGGTTCATCCAGGAAGTGTATTATCCTGAATGGCTCGCAAACATCGTCCTAGTAAAGAAAGCAAATGGAAAATGGAGGATGTGTGTAGACTTCACCGACCTGAACAAGGCTTGCCCAAAAGACAGCTTCCCTCTACCGAGAATAGACTAGCTCGTGGACTCTATAGCCGGGCACAAGTTACTGACGTTTATGGACGCCTTCTCGGGATATAACCAGATAAGGATGGCTGAAGAAGACCAAGAGAAGGCCGCTTTCATCACGAGTCAAGGACTCTACTGTTACAAGGTAATGCCTTTTGGATTAAAGAATGCTGGAGCTACGTATCAGAGGTTGGTGAACAAAATGTTCAGTCAACAGATTGGCAGGAACATGGAAGTATACGTGGACGATATGCTCGTCAAGAGTAAGGAAGAACTCATACATCTGGACGACCTGAAGGAGACATTTGCAACCCTCAAAAAACACCAGATGAGGTTGAATCCAAGTAAGTGTGTTTTTGGGGTAGTTTTGGGGAAATTCCTGGGATTCATGGTGTCCCAAAGAGGAATAGAAGCAAACCCAGAGAAAGTACAAGCCATCATCAACATGACATCACCCAGGACCGTCAAAGAAGTTCAAAAACTCACAGGAAGGATAGCAGCTTTAAACAGGTTCGTCTCCAGAGTTACAGAAAAATGCCTGCCATTTTTCAAGACCTTGAAGCAGGCTTTTGCCTGGACCGACGAATGCGAAGCAGCGTTCTAGGAACTAAAGCGTTACCTGAGCAATCCACCCCTCTTAAGCCCGTCCAAAGAAGGGGAAGACCTATACTTATACCTGGCCGTGTCAACCTCGGCAGTAAGTGCAGCCTTGATTAGAGAAGAGGGCGCGAAGCAGCTCCCAGTTTACTACGTTAGTCAAGCCTTCCAAGGGGCTGAGTCCAGATATCCAAGAATTGAAAAGATCGCATTTGCGTTAATAGTAGCCTCGCGCAAGCTAAGGCAATACTTTCAGGCAAACCCTATCCTCGTAATGACGGACCAACCGATCAAGAAATCAATGAACAAGCCTGAGGCAGCCGGAAGAATGGTCCAGTGGGCGATTGAACTTAGTCAATTTGACATCGAGTACCATCCCAGAACGACAATCAAGGCGCAAGCTCTGGCGGACTTCATCGCAGAGTTCACCCTTCCAGACGAAGATAGCCTTACTAACGGAGTTGATAGATGGACGATACAAACTGATGGTTCGTCAGCCCAGAGGAGGGGGGGGGGGAGTAGGGGTTGTCATAACCACCCCCGATGGAGAGGTGCTGAAATATGGGGTCCAACTAAAATTTCCGGCTACCAACAATGAAGCTGAATACGAGGGGATACTGACGGGATTGAGGCTTGGAAAGGCACTTGGAGCTAAGAACCTGTTAATCCAAAATGATTTGAAGCTAGTGATCGGGCAGATCAGAGGGGAGTACGAAGCGAAGGAATAAAGGATGCAGAAGTACCTCAGGCTGACAAAACATCTAACTCGGGAGTTCGATACAGTGGAGTTTGTGTAGATCCCAAGAAGTTAGAATATGGGAGCAGACGAAGTCTTGAAACTAGCGTTATTAGAAAAAGGGGAGATTAGCATGGATTTAGCGTTGGAGGTCCAGAAACACCCCAGCATTGAAGAGGTCCCAACATTTACCATCCAGAGCGCAAACAGCTGGATGACACCCATAATGTCCTTCCTCCAAGACAGGCACCTCCCTCAGAACACAGAAGAAGCTAAAAAGGTCAAGAAGAGGGCAGCCAGGTTCACGATCCTTAATGACGCCTTATACAAGAAAGGCTTCTCTATGCCTTACTTGAAGTGTGTCGACGAAGAAGAAGCTAGATACATACTGGAAGAAATCCATGGAGGAATTTGCGGCGACCACGCTGGCCCCAGATCCCTGGTGAACAAGGTAGTATGAACAGGATATTTCTGGCCAACTATGCAGGCGGACGCTGTTGAGATCGTCAAGAGGTGCGACAAGTGCCAGCGATACGGGAATGTGCAACGGCTTCCAGTAGAGAGATTGACGACTATAGCCTCCCCGTGGCCATTTGCACAATGGGGGATCGACATCGTCGGCCCACTACCCCAAGGTAAAGGTCATGTAAAGTTCCTACTTGTTGCTATTGATTACTTCACAAAATGGGTTGAAGCAGAGGCCCTAGCAACGATCACCGAGGCAAGAATTCAGAGCTTTGTGTGGAAGAGTATAATCTACAGGTTCGGGATTCCCTTGATGATCATATCAGATAATGGGAGGCAGTTCGACAGCCAAGGTTTCAGAGACTTCTGTTCAAACCTTGGAATTAAGAATCAGTTCTCGTCCCCGGGGCATCCCCAGGGAAACGGACAGACGGAAGTGACGAATCGAACGCTGCTCAAGATTATCAAAACCAAGCTGGATGACGCGAAGGGTGCCTGGCCAGAAGAATTACCTAATGTCCTGTGGGCATACAGAACCTACAGCAAGAACCCCAACAGGAGAGACCCCCTTCAGGCTTACCTATGGCACAGAAGCAGTAATCCCAGTCGAAGTGGGGGTAACAAGCGTCAGACGAGGGACGTTCAACGAAGGGTGCAATGACGATGAACTGCGACTCAACTTGGACTGTCTGGACGAAGTAAGAGACAACGCATCCAGCAAGATGATGAAGTACCAGCTGAAGATGGCCGAATACTACAATAAGAGGGTTAAACTCAGGCAACTGGACATAGGAGACCTCGTCCTGCGCAAGACCACCACAGCAACTAAAGACCCTACCCAAGGAAAGCTGGGTCCCACACTACTCAAGACAAGGCAGTTACCACTTGGAAACCATGGACAGACAAAGACTCCCTCGACCATGGAACATTGAGCATTTAAAAAGTACCACCAGTAGATGTAATAGACGGATATGTTCATTCTTGAAGTTAATAAAAGAATTATTCCTCTCATGTCTTTGTGTAAGCAGGTCTAGTCAATCGTAAGGCATATAAAAGCTAAGTAACAAGATTCCACCTTGACGGATGTAAGTTACTGACGATCCCTCCAACGGATATGGGGCATATAAAAGCTAAGTAACAAGATTCCGCCGTGACGGATGTAAGTTACTGACGATACCTCCAACGGGTATAAGACATAAAAACTAAGTAACAAGATTCCGCCTTGACGGATGTAAGTTACTGATGACACCTCCAACGGGTATAAGGCCTATAAAAGCTAAGTGATAAAATTCCGCCAAGACGAATGTAAATCACTGACGAAGCCTGAGTGACAAGATTCCTTAAATGGATGTAGGTCACCAAAAAATGGCTAAGTGATAAGATTCCGCTTTGACGGATGTAAGTCACTAACGAAGCCATAAACGCAACAAATGTCCCTTGAATGAATATAAGTCAAGTAAGAAGACCCCGCCTCGACGGGAACAAACCATTGACGCAGGCACAATCCCTTAGCAGGTGCAAGTGACAAGACACCGCTTGACGAATTCAGGCCACTAAAGAATCTACAAAAAAGAAGAGGAGGAAAAGAAAAGGGACAAGAACCTTGCAACAAGTCAAAACAACACTCAGGCTGTATCCAAGCCCATCTAAATGATCGTGAGTAAATAGCAGATCAATGACGAATAGAGAGATCGCAGCCAAAAATCCATGTTCAAGTGCAAAATATGGACGAATGTAAAATAACTCAAACATCTGACAAACAAGTAAGTATGCGCAATTAAAAACCCATAAATGCTGGGCCACAAGCATTGTCTTCAAAATGAGATAACAAATAATTGTTCTAGAATTAGATTTACAAAAAAAAAAAAAAAAAGGCCCAAAACATGACGGGCATCCACAAAAAAAGAAAAATTTTTTTTTCTAAGTAACCAAGTTAGGCATTAGCAGCAAAATCTTCAACGGCCGGGGCATCGGTAGTAGTCCCAGGGGCATTACCTTCTGGAGCGGAGGATTGAGCAGCTTCGTCCATCGCCATCTCCTTATCAACCTCCTTCAGGTCTAGACTCTCCATGTCAACCCCAGTAAGATGTTTGACCAGATATCTCCTGAGAAGCTCGAAGCCTTTGAAGTACCAACTAAAAAGTACTGTGTTGTACTCGTCAGTGGTCTGGAAGGCCTCAACTGATCTGGCAGCAATTGTTTTAAGCTTCTCCTTGGCAGAAAGGAGCTGCTCGTCCTTCTCCAGAGTCAATTGGCGCTCTGCTCTAAGGTCGTCATCTAGGGTCTTGACCTTTGCCTTTAAAGAGGTAGTCTCGTCCATAGAAACGATCAAATTCTTCTTCAGCTCAGAATTCTCCCTTTCCAAGGTCTCCATCCAAGATGTTAGGGACGCCACTTTGGCCTCCTGAGTGAAATACTCAGAGGTAATATGAAGGCTCTCCCCCAACACCTGGGAAGAAGTTCTTAAGTCGTCAATAAAAAATAAAAAAATAAAAAAAAAAAGGGAAAAGGGAACACCATACCTGAACCAGCCTATGGACATGACGAGACGCGACCTCGTTAAGTGACATATCAGAGAAGGCCCTCAAGTCTGCTGGAGTGACAACCTCATGAGCCCTATCCACATCCAGCCTCTCGTCGTCCCATATTGTGGACGATCGGGAATCAACCTTCTCCTTCTCCTTATTAGTCACGCGTGGCCTTTTGGAGCCTGGAGTAGGAATCTCCTCTATCGACGTGGTTGGAGAAGCCGTCCTCGTCGTTTCAGTTGCAGAAACTATGGGAGTGATTGAGCAGGGGGGATTGACGGAAGGGCCCTTCCCGGTTACGCGCACTGCCTTCTTCCTTAGGTTTGACAGCGGCTCGTCCTTCTTGGATCTCATCTTCGCGTACATATCCTTGTTTAACTTAGTCGTCATTTCTGCAAGAGGAAAACACTTAGCAAAAAACCCAAAGTATACGTGAGAAAAGTCAACATTGACGATGACAGTACTTACTTTTTTTTCCTTCAATACCAATGTTACGAAGAACGTAATGAGACGGGTCAGGTCCAAGGTTGTAGAAGGCAAGGGTCCGTGGATCAACCGGATCATCCCAACTCTCAATCGTCTCTACGTATCCGATTGCGGTTTCTATGCGCTCCTTATGCCTGCTCTTAAGTTTAGGTCGTCTCTTAACTGTGCCAAATAGAAGATAAAGGAGTTAGTGATAATAAAGCATCAAAAGTGGCAAAACTAAAATGATGGGGAGAAATACTGACGCACCTAAAGTCGGGGTTCCCCACCGATGAAGCAACCTCGAGATATCGCCCCAATCACTGCTGGATTGAGTCTCGAAATCATCTCCGGACACAAAGAAAAATCACGACTTCCAATATCTGAAGGACGAAGGTAAACCCTTGACAATCCTTGTTCTTCTCTCCCAAGGAACTAACTCATAATACCCACACTCCTTCAACTCTTTCAAACGATATAGATAGGTGAGTTCACCTACTTTGATCATGTCCCCGTTAGAGGCCAACCATATTTGCATACAGTTGATCACAATCCTCCACGAGTTGGGCATGAGCTGCCCCGGAGCAATACCAAAATGGGCCAGGAGTTCCATCAGGAACGGGTGGACGGGGAGCCTAAGCCCGCAGGTAAAGGTCGACTCATAAAAACATACTTCACCTGGAAAAAAGTGACAGGCCCTATCCTGGATGGGTAGACGAACACGAACTCGCACTGGAAACTGGAGCCTATCCTTGAATCTACTCACAGTTTCGGCATCTAAACCACACACCTCCCTAAGGGCATAAAAAGCCCTAACCTCTCGAGGAGCAGAGACGGCTGTGTCCCCCTCCACCGGATCGCCATTAGACGACAACCCAGTCTCGAGATCACTAGACCTAACCTCAAACATCACCTCTCTCCCTCTCACTAAACCTTTGAACCAACTGAGCAATTGGCAAAGCAAAGGCAGCAAATCGCCCAAAATAATACCCAAGCAGTTACCCTCAAAAACAAAATTTTCTAAGTGTGGGAAAACACCCAAAGACCCCCCTAGGCGTGCAAAAAGAAAGGAAATTGAGGGGCAAGCTATCCTAACCTCAGAACTATTAACCATGGAAATACAAAAAAAGGGACAAAGGAGGACAACACAAGCTGAATCCCCAAGAAAATCAAAGACCAACAAAAGCAAAGGAAGAAAAGAAAAAGAGAATCAGAAGCTATACTACAATAAGATAGAAAGAAAAGGTAAAAACATGTAAGGGAAAACATACCTCCACAAATGGCGAAGCACCGAGACGCAGCACACTGGTTTGGAGAAGATTGACAGAAGGAAGCTTCGAGAAAAATCGCTCGGAATAGTGTTTGGAAGTTTTTGTTTTGTTTTCTGAAAAGCAAAAGAAACTAGAAGAGGAGAAGTTTCAAATCAAGGCTCAAAAACGATTGGAAAACCAGTGGGAAACCCAAGGGTCATGCCATTAACTCCACGGATCAGCGCGCGCCACGTGGCCACATTGCGTGTAGCGCCGCCACTACGCATTAAATTCGGAACAAAACCCCAAGAGTCATAGACAGCTCAGGAAAACTTTTCATCTTCTATGGTCCTCATGACATGTCATAGACGACCACAGAACCTGAGGGGCAACTGATGGGAATGACGAGGTTACATCCCATAGACGAAACTAACACTCATGACGAATATAACACTCATGACGAAGTCGTCTTGATTAACGAAGAAACCAGTCATCCCTAACAAAGGTAAGGGAGTCATTCAATATAGTCGATTAATGACCTGGGCAGTTACAAAATCAGCTAGGCAGACCATTGGGAATCTATTAAAAGCCCCATTATTGGGCAAGAGGCGTTACTAGGAAGGGCATTAACAACCACAATGGCTAGCACCCGAAGCTACATATATAAAGCCCTCACATTGTCAACAGAAGGTACATATATTCACATTTTGGGAAAGCACTCGGTTTTTATCTTGTTCTTCCATTTTCATTTCATAAGGTGCTTTTTATTCTAACTTTGGCATCGGAGGCGTTGTGGCAGGCACCACACTGGTGACCCTTATAGAAGATACATTCGCGCCGATAAGGAGTTCCATCTGCCCACTTTGACTGACGAATTCACGCTTCATCACACCACATGACAGGACCTCATGCATTCCCACATAACGTCTTTGCTTTTACATACCAAAAAAAAAAAAAAAGGATAAATCACTCCACGGTCCACACTCTAAAACTAATTACTATCTTAAATATTTATAATCCACTTAATAATATAAAATTTACAAAATAAAAAAAAAGTAAAAAAAAAAAATTACCCACTACTTGATTTCTTGAAATTAAAGTACAATACAAAAAAAAAGGATAAAAATAAATTACTCCATAGTCCACACTCTAAATACTAATAATTATCTTAAATATTTATAATCCACTTAATAATTTAAAAATTACTAATGAAAAAAAAATTCCAGTACTTTATTTCTCGAAAGTAAAGTACCATACAAAAAGAAAAACCAAAAAAAAAAAATAACAAATAAAAATAAATCACTCCATAGTCTATATTCTAAATACTAATTACTATCTTAAATATTTATAATCCACTTAATAATATAAAATTTACAAAAAAAAGTAAAAAAAAAAAATTACACAGTACTTGATTTCTTGAAATTAAAGTACAATACAAAAAGAATAAAAAAAATAAAGATAAATCACTCCACCGCCTACATTATAAATACTAATTATTATCTTAAATATTTATAATCCACTAAATAATATAAAATTTACAATAGAAAAAAAAATGTGAAAAAAAAATCCAGTACTTTAATCTTTGAAAGTAAGATACCATACAAAAAGAAAAGAAAAAAAAAAGATAAAATTAAATATCTACACAATCTACGCTCTAAATACTAATTACAATCTTAAATATTTATAATTCACTTAATAATACAAAATTATCTGCACAGAGCTTTAACCTTTTCTGAGGATAAATGACAGACACAGAGGTTTAACCTTTGATGTACACAACTGTGAGGGTGGGTCAAACCTTGTTGGTTTTGAACTATATGTGAGTAATAGAGTTCAAACTTGGGTCATAAATCATAATGGGTCAATCTTAGCCCATATATCATTAACTAATAGTAAAAATAAGTTACTATAAATTATTGTTTAATAGTTTAAAAACTTAATGAAAAAGCTTTAAAAAACAAAATGGAAGCTTAAAACACCACATTACAGGACCTCATGCATTTCCACATAAGGTCTTTGCTTTTACATACCAAAAAAAAAAAAAGATAAATCACTCCACGGTCCACACTCTAAAAACTAATTACAATCTTAAATATTTATAATCCACTTAATAATATAAAATTTACAAAAAAAAAATTATCTAGTATCCAATTGAATAGAAAATTCACTGGAAGAACCAATTAGAATAGTCTACTTGCAAAACATTTATACAATTAGTCTCTCTATGTAACCTCAACAAATGTCCGGTTTCCCCTTCCCACTGCAGTGGCTCCAAAACCTCTAGAATCCTTTTTTTTTTTTTTTTTTTTTTTTTAATTCTTATTTCACGGGATAAAGATAACAAATTAAAAGACAGTGAAGGGCAGAAAAGAGTTACATGAAGAAAACGTAACCCAAATAACGTTTGGGACAGCAAATATGTTACATATTTTTCGAAATGTGAATGCTACACTTTGTATGTCATGCAAAAAGATGCTTAGGACAACAAAAGATTACAAGAAGCAAACAACCTCCATGATTGGAGAAATTCATATTTTTCGTTAACTTAATGCTCCACTTTGTTTGTCATGCTTCAGTAGTTCTATATACTTTCAGCCTCAACAATTTCATTCGAAGTACTGGCAGTAGCAATTTCAGATTGCCTCAATATCTCCGGATCATCATTTATGAGGCCATAATTCTCTCCAAGGATGCTTATCACATGGTACAATTCAAGGGTTGTGGGCCTTTGACAAGATAAGGGCTTAATGCAGGCACCAGCAATTTTGAGCAATTGAAAGATTTCATTATCAAAACCTAACCCAATAAGAGATTTATCAATGAAATTGCACATTAAAGAAGGGCAAGTCAAAAGACAAGTAATCCAATCAACGTAACTCCCATCCAAACGGTTTGAATAACTATTTATTTGAATGGGTGCCTTTCCTGTAATTAGCTCAAGAAGCAGAATGCCAAAATCATAGACATCCTTTTTGTAAAAATCCAACTCCCTAGCCCCACTGCCATCAAAAACTCTATTGCTCATGTCATTATCACTTGAGTTAACAAACATTAGCCCTCCAGGTTTCAATATTATTGCCTCTCCAAAATTTGATATCTTGGCCTCAAAATTCTGATCAAGCAAGATAGCTTTCGAACTCAAGCTGAGATGGACTACTGAGAAATGACAGTTATGGTGAAGGCATGCTAGGCCTCTTGCTATCCCAACGGCAATTTTAATCCTTAAAGGCCAGTCCAAGATCTTATTCTTGTCTTTTCCGGCATGTAGCCAACCATAAAGGTTACTATTCGATATATATTGGTATACTAGAAGCATTTCCTTCCTTTCTCTACAGTAACCCAAGAGGGAAATTATGTTATTGTGTCTCAATCTAGCCAAAGCTGATAGCTCAGATTTGAATTGTTTCTCAAAAGATTGAGACTCGTATAGCCTCTTAACTGCAAGGGGAGAACCATTTGGAAGCACTGCCTTGTACATTATCCCAATCTTTCCCAACCCAATGGAATTGTGTGTGTTGAAATTTCCTGTTGCTTCTTTAAGTTCTGCAAAACTCACTCTAGTAACCTTTCTGTCCGTATGAGAAATCTGTGGATCAATCATCATTTGCCATTCTGGGTTAGTGCTAATTAGAAATTACAATAGTATTTAACGCATGGGTATTTGCTTTAGGTGTCAGTATTGCTTGCCTACATCTGACACTTGCATTAGTTTCTTGTTTTAAAACTGGCATTTAAAAAATGAAATTATAGAAATACAAAAAATCAACAATTTAAAGTAGAGTTGCAAGTAATCACGAAAGAGAAAGATTAATAACCTTTTTAGAGAGAGAATGCTAGAAAAATAGCAAATTTATATATATTTAAAAGTTGAAGCATAACATTTATTGTTGCTACGTTATTGTTGCGCTATATTAGCGGCCAAGTCATCCACTTATTTTTGACACTTTCGCTCACCTTATATTTACACTTCCTCCAACATTTCTCCCTCATTTTTACCTTTTTATCTTCCCACTACTCTATACAATATCGTTACAATTCCTCCATTGTTTCATCTTCCTTTTATTTTGACTCTTCTTCTCCTTATTTTATTTACTATAAAATTGCTATATTTTTTCATTCAATCCATATTTGCCCACACAAAAAAGGTAAAGACTCTCTCTCTCTCTCTCTCTCTCTCTCTCTCTCTCTCTCTCTCTCTCTTGTTTATTGCTTTTTGTAGATTTTTAATTCTTTATTGCATCTTTGCTTTAGGTTAATGAATTTTTTTGTTGAATTCTACTTTAGGTTTATGTGATTTGGTTGTGTTTTAATTTGTTATCTTTTTTATTTTCTTTTATTTAGTTGATAGATGTTATCCTACTATAACCTTTTATAGTATATAATTAATGATATGATGTTATTTTATTACGTAGTATGACTTGGATAATTTTGTGTTTGCAACTATACATTTTTGAGTTAATTTTTAAATATTTTGGAAGTGAGAATTCGAGTCTATATCAAAATACAATCTACATGTCTATGTATTTGAACACGTCTTTCAATTATTTGAGTAATATTAATTCTAAATTTGTGATGAGATTTGATTATCATGATAATCTCCTTAAGAGAATATGAATTTTTTTTTTTTTTTGGATAAAGTAAGAGAATAAGAAATTTGAATCATTAATTTGAAACTTAAAAAAGTTTATTTGTACCAAAGAAAAAAGAACATAGCACACTATACCAAAAGTTTGAAGAATGTAGATAACTTCCAAAAAAAAAAAATAATAATATCGATCAAACACACCTAAAAAACTTTTAGGTGGAAAATTAAATGACATATTTATAAAGCTAGAAAGATGGAAAAAAAATTAGAAAGAATTAAATTTTTAAGGAGAACATATTGTCTTTAATAAATTTTATAGAATAATATCAAACAAGAAAAGAAAAGAAAAAGATAAACATATTTGTAAAAGTATATAAAAAAAATTGGAGCAATTGTTGTTCTTTTATATATTACACATCATTATAAAATAGATATGAATTCCCACACATCACATGGGATTGCGATTAGTGCAAGAAATAGGTGAAGCACCAAAATGAAAAGGTGCTATCATAAATGCCGGTGCCAAATCTATATATATATATATATATATATATATATTGTTGCTATACTTATTTTTTTATAAACAAGGGTATTTAGCATTTACATTATCGACTTATTTCCAATATTTTCTCTCTCCATTTTAACTATTTTTTCCCTCCACCTTACGATTATACTTCCTCCAACATTTCCCCCTCAATTTTATTTTCTTATCTCTCCACTATTCTATACTTTAACATTACAATCCATCAATCCCCTTCATATTCTACCCATTTTATTTACTACATAAAATTTTCTAGTCTCTCTTCCATTCAATCATATTGCCCATACAAAAAGGTGAAAACTCTCTCTCTCTATTTTGTTTCATTCTTGGTAGATTTTTAATTCTTTACTGCATCTCTAATTTAGGTTGATTAATTTTTGTGTTGAATTCTACTTTGGGTTGATGCGATTTGGTTGTGTTTTAACTTGTTATCTTTTATATATATATATATATATATATATATATATATATATATATATATTTATGATTGTTAGATGTTATCCTATGACATTATGTAATGATATAATGTTATTCTATTATGTAGCATGACTTGAATAATTTGGTATTCACAACTATACTTTTTCTTTTGAGTATTCATCTACTCATCTTCTTTTATATAAATTTTCTACTTCTCTCACATTCTCTCTCAATAAAGACTTGCATAATTTGGTATTCACAAATGTACTTTTTCTTTTGATTATTCATCTACTCATCATTTTTTATATAAATTTTCTACTTCTCTCACATTCTCTCTCAATAAAGGTGATTATTCTCTCTCGATTATATATTATTTCTTGCTACTCTATCTTAGATTGATAAATTTTTGTATTTTTGTATTTATTTATTTATTTATTTTTGTATTTCTACTTTGGATTGATACATTTTGGTGGTGTTTTTCGAGTTCCCAGTCATATATATGTACTCTCTCTCCCTTATATAGTTTTAGTTCGAGTTAATTCTTAAATATTTGGGAAATGGGAATTAGAGTTTATATTAAAATGCAATCTACATGGTTATGTATTTGAATGTGTCTATAAATAATTTAAGTAATTAAACATCAATTGTAAATTTGTGATGAAGATTGATTATCATGATAACCTCCTTAAGAGAATGAGAAATTTAAATAATTAATTTAATACTTAAAAAAATTTTAATCGTTCCCAAAAAAGGAAAATATAGTACCATAGAACAAAATTTTTAAAAATATAGATCATTTCAAAAAAGAATAATATCAATTAAACACATAATAAAATAATTATATATTCTTAGTTTCTTGAAATTGTCAAATTTGTTATATACAAATTGTTTTACATGCCCTAAAAAACAACTAAGATCGTGTCTTCACTTAAAGCCATGATTTCCAATATGGAACTTCAATTACTTTGGGAGTGTGTGTAAAATTATGTAAAAACAATTGTGTAAAATAAACACTAATCTTCTTAAAAATATATGTAAAGGTTTAACATGTAGTTGAAAATTAAATAAATTAGTTATTGGCCCGTGTTTTGCACAATTTTTTCTTTAATTTATTAATTTATGTAGACACGTTATAAGTAAAATTATTCTTCATTTAATATATATATATATATATATATATATATTATTATATAAACATTTGTTATTATTTTATGTTGTCCTCTTTTAATTTGTGACTAAATTCGATTACTTTATTTTTTCCCTTTGAAAGCATAAATTGTAAATAATAGAATGACAAAACCAATTGAGAAATTTTCAATTAACCACTATATAAGCTAAAAAAAAGTGTACATACTGGTAGTTAATAACACCAATGACATCAAACTTGATATTTAACCAAAAAATAAATAAAAGAAATTAACAAAAAATATATATTTATGTGTGTGTGCGAGCGCGTGCGTGTGTGTGGGTTCAAATTATACTTGGTGTTACTCTAAGTAGTGTTACACCACCCAATAACTTATTATAAAATTCATATTTTGAAAATCACGTACCGTTAAATTACATTTTCTATATGTTTTTAACATTCATGTCAATTTTTATGTCAATTGGATATTATTTATCACTTGATCTATAAACTCATCTTTTATGCATTATTTTAAATTATAAAACTTGAATTAAACAACTTTGAAATTTTGGTCACTTTGAAATTTTGCAATCATGGAAAATATACAAAGGTAATGTAATCTATTTAAAGTTGTTTTGGAGAGAAAAAAAAAAGGAAAAAAATATTGGAGTATTTAATTAAAGGAGCTAATAATGGACATTTAACTACATATTATTTAAGATTTTATTATAAAGATGGAATTTATTATGTATCTTTAAGGACAGTTTAGAGTATTTAAAGAAGTTTGCAGTGGATATTTATTACAATGGTGGAATTTATTGTTGACACATGGCAAAAAAAAAAAAATGACTTGTACCAATAATTGTTTGTCACGTGGTGTTATCCTCCGAACGTTATGTGTCCTTATTTTATGCATTGTCTAAAGGAAACGTATCATCATTGTGTGTATCCTCCAAGTTTTTTCCTTTTTTTGTTTTTTTTGGAGAAACAAACACACACGCACAAGGAAGAGGGAAAATTGTTCTAACACAAAAACACACTACAATTCCACTCAAAAGCAATCATCCAAGTTGGGATCCAACTTTTATATCATATATAGATGAATTTGAGAATTCAATTAAAGTGGATCCTTTTCCTAGTTAAACAATAGAGTGAAAAAAAGTACCTTCATGAATTCTTCTCTCGGGAGGCCCTTGGCTTTGGTTGGCAAATGGGTAAGTTGATCAACTTTTTTACCCCTGTTCTTCCTGCACGCTGTCAACACCCTCGTTTTTGTTGGCATTACCTTATTACTCTTCTTTGATTCCACCCGAAGATTAAAAAAGTACGTAAAAAATGCTGTATATATAGAGGCAAAAACCACAAAACCAAGTGCAAACCCACTTCTGAAAGAAACTTCAATTTTAAAGGTCCATCTGTGCTTTTTACAGGAATCCAAAGGCCCTCCACAAAGTCCACTATTATTTACATAGCTGTCAGGCGTGATTGTATCCCTGCTGACAGAGTCTGGCACTGGCCCTGACAACAAATTGTTAGCAACATTAAAGATACTTAGCCCGTGGAGCTGGCTGAGTTGCTGAGGGATTTGACCCGTTAGTCTATTGTTATCGAGTTTCAGGACCTTCAGACTAGAGCAACTAGTGAAGCTCAATGGGATTTTCCCGGACAAGTGATTGTTTGAGAGATTTAGCATTTCTATAGACGGTAATATGTGGTTGATATCTTGTGGGATTGATCCTAAAATTACATTACCTGAAAGGTCTAAGATTAATAGTTGGCTGCAGTTCAAAAGGCCTCTAGGGAACTCCCCCCTGAGCCCTTTGTTGGCTAGTTCTATACCTCGTACCCTACCAAATGTGTTCCAACAAGTGACCCCAACATACCCACAGATAGAACCTTCTGTAAGGTTGTCGAAGGTCCAAGAAGGGGTTATGATTTTGAGAGGGTCTTCCAAGGAATCTGTTATAGATTTCAAGCAAGAGATATCACTCAAACTACCAGAACTCAGGCTAAATGTACCTGGCAATGACCAGACAAGAATTTGGAACAAAACCAAAGCTCTTGTATTAAGAACCATTTGGGTTAGAGATTTTAGCAGCATGACTATTGACATAAAATAAGATGCAAAGGACGTGGAATTACACCAAAAAAGAGTTAAATTGTAACATCTTTTGCTTGTAGAAGCATCAAAGTATGCACATTCGAAAAACAACTCATTTGGATGATATGATAGCAGGAATGAAAGTATGGCTAATCGGTGCTAAAAGATGCAAGGCCAAAATTTGTAATACAAATCCAGTATGTTAATCTTGGGTATAAAATAAGAATAAGAAAAGGGTGGTTCCTTGCACTTTCCAAGAATAACATGCCTGTTTTCGTTTTCTTTTGGCCAAGAAAAATCTGCAAAGAGTTAATCCCGGAGTCAATGTAGGCCACAATCCTTGCTATAGTTTCTACTTAGATTTGTTTATAATGAGAGTAATTTATACGCCATGATTGAATTTAAGAAAAATTGATCAATTTGTTATACTAAGCAATTATTGAACATCGATTATTACTCGTTTGATTACCTAAAAGGCTAAAACGACATTTTCTTCTTACAAAGAGTCAATTACGGAGCAGTGTTGGCCACATTCCTGAAAAGGACTACACTTGTTCTGTTTTTCTGTGGAACAGTCATGTGCGTTGGGCCAAGCTGCTGTAGATGTCAAATTTAGATTTTTGAATTGGACATAAGTCTAAACCAAAAACAGATGGCTAGCAATATATTTCAAGACAAAGTTTGTAGCTAATGACTACAATTCCCACTAAAAAATTAACATAACTACATCTTTTGAAAATCTTCTTAACACACATGTCAAATTTAATATGAATCATATGCTATTTACTACTTGATTTATAAACTTATTTTTATGAATAGTTTTAAATTTGTAAAATATTGAAATTCAAATATCTGAATGATGACATAGCTATTGATTTTTGATCTAATGAAAGTTTTGTAAGCATAGAATATATAAGAAGAAAATATAATCTAGATTATAAATTTGTCAAAATTTATATACAATAAAAAAATATTAAATAGTTTTGTAGCCAATATTTCTCTTATATTTTATAGTTGCAAAGAAATAAAGCCTAAAACCAACCAAAAAAAAATAGTCATTGAGAGGAGCCCAAGAAATTGAGTGGAGCCCAAGAAATATTTCTTGGATATTTCTTGGGCTCCACTCAAGAAAAAGTGGAAGATATCAGATGGACCGAGTTGATTTTGGTCGGTTTGATATTGGACGGTGTCGGTGGGGTAGTGCTGTACTGTCATTGAAGAAATCACCAAATCATGCGCAAAAGCAAAAACTATTGCAGCTAGAAGCTTTGATGGTAAGGCCACATTCCGAAACCTCTATCCGAATCGTTTGTGAAATTCAAAGCTTTTGGGCTATATTTTGCTTCGGGCTAAATAAGCAAAGAGTGAGCTGAATTCAGAAAGTCTCATTCAAGGCTTTCAACCCAAAAAAGCAGTCAATACACCCTGCCTTGGGCAGTCTGGCATTAAAAACTCAAAAAAAGCCTAGAGCATGTGTAATCCAGTAATGATCTTGGGAAAAATGGGCATTTACTCTTAATTAACAAACTATGCAGCAAAATGCCCTTATTTTAAAACTATTTAGTGAAATGCTCTTGTTTTTTAAATTAGATTTTAACAACATTGAGTTACAAGTGAAACTTGACATTGTCAATATCGAGTTCTATGCATGTTTTGCCACTAAAATATTTTTTAAAATTTAAATGAAATTCGACATTGCTAATGTCAAGTTTTACTTAAAATTTTACATAGAACTCGATTTTGAGGATGTCGAGTTTTAAACAAAACTCAATTTTGTTAAAATTGAATTTCAAAAACTCCTGCATTTTGCTAACTAGTTTCAAAATAGGGGCATTTTGCTACACAATTTGTAAATTAGGAACAAATGCCCATCTTCTGCAATGATATTGAATTTTCAATATCATATATAATTGCTTGTAAAAAATCTCATATTATAACTGAGATTGAGAGTCTTGGCGTCCACTTTAGTATTATAGTCTAAAATAATCCTTTTTTTTTTTTTTTTTGGAATAAGAAAATACCACTATGATTTCCTAAAAAAAAAAACCATTTTTTTATCCTTAAAAAGAAAAAATAAATTGAAGAACCTTGTAATTTGGTGATATTGTTACAAATATATAATTTTATCATTTTTTATTTTTTATTTTTTATTGATATTATTCTTTTTGTAAGTGGTTCATATTTTTCTAACTATTGTTATTATGTATTATATTTTCCTAATTTCTTTTCATACAACTGAAATTTTTAAATTTCAAATTTATCATTCAAATCTCTCATTCTCTTAAGGAGATTATCATGATAATCAAAACTTATAATATAATTATAATTGATATTACTCAGTTTTAAAGGACAAAGTTTAGCTACAAAATTGGTTGTATCTAAAGGCTACAACCATACTCAATATAATAAATATTGCTACATATTTTGAAAATCTAATAATTAAATTTCATGTTTTTATGCTTTTAATATACATGTCAAATTTTGTATCAATCGGATATTATTTATCATATGATCTTTTAGCTTATATTCTATGCATAATTTTAAACTACAAAAATTTGCAATTTAAAAAATTTATTGATGACATAAATATTGATCTTTAATTTTCTAGAAATTTTGCAAGTATGAAGGATATAAGAAGAAGATTTAATCCAATGATGGATTTATCAAAATTCACCTCCAATAAAAATGTATCGAGTAAGGTTGTAACCTTAGAGTACAACAAATTTTGTAGCTAAATCTTATTCTTACTCAAATAATTGAAAGTACTCTTCAGTCCAAACCTATATTTTCTCATTCTCAAGTAATTACACCAAGGTTGACTAAAATATTTCGAATTGGACCTAAGTGGACTAAAATGGACCAAACTAGACCAAGGTGGACCGAATGTCGAACCGCAATTTGTGAATAGAACTCAAAAAATTATTAATAATTATAATAATAAAAGTGATGTAAAACCATAGTTTAGGACAAGGAATGTGATGTAGAATAGACTGCCATGGCCTTCTTGGACTCTCAAGCAAGGGAACTGATTTCATACCGTACCGGTTGGTACAACAAGAATTTATCATACCGAAACATAAACTAGTACAGAAATACTGATGTTTCGTGCAGGTTTGAATATTGGCCATACTGAACCCATTTTGGCTATACCGAGATATATACTGGGTTTTGGCTGGTAACTGGATATCGGAGCGAAACAAAAGTTTTGATTTCTTTACAAATTTTTGGGAAACAAGAAGGTTGAGAAGAAGTAGAGGAAGAAGAAGAGGGTTTTGTAAAACCAGATTCAACACAGTCATTGTTCCTGCAGAACACCAAAGTCTTATTTGCTACTACTTTTGCTTCTTATTCTCCTCGGTCTCGCTCTCACCCCCAGATCTGCCAAGCTTCTTCTCTTTTTTCCTTCTTATTTTTCTATTTCACATTTTGGCTTTCACCACCACGTGAATGTCTAATGGAAATTTAAAATGAGATGGGAAGTGAAAGGACTTGTCTTTATCTTCACTCTTTACCCACACGATCATCTGACCAAGTGAAAAGACAAGTATACACACATATGTGTTAGGATTGAGATCCCGTGCAATACCTAGGGTATTGCACGGGGTGCAATAGTTTTAATCTTAGCCCTTACTTAATCTAATGCACATAAATATGACATGTTATAGAGCAGAAATATGGTACTGATCTATACAATAAAGCGGAAATTGCATTTAGATTTAGGCACAATTGAGCTTATGAATAAGAGTTTGTTTTCTGCTTTTTTTTCCCCATTTGGATTAATAACTATGTCTCTTTTTTTCTTGTTAACAGGATAAAATATTAAGCCTTTGCAGCCCAAAAGTTTAATATATCTTGCCAGAAAATGTTTTGAAGCATTCCACGATCTATATATATATATATATTTTGTTTTTTTTTTTGAGTTGAAAGATAGAAAATTTGTACTGATATGTTGAAAGAAAGTATAAAAAAAAAATTAAAATTAAAAAAAAAAAAAAAAACTAGTCTGAATTTTGTCAGAGAATCGGACAAAACAGAGAACACAATTCAAAAAAGACCATAGCAGCTGAGACACATTACATGACAGTGCTACTTAAAGAAAAGCTTGGCATAAAAATTTCTAAGAATATGAAGTGTTGGTACACTACCAGGAAAATTGTAGCTCTATCAAAGATGGCCTAAGGTTGTAACTGAATTTTTCAAAGTAGAATGTTATGTCTATAGAAAGGAGTGCACTGCTGTCTGAAGAAGGGAGAACATTATGTGGAAGACATGGCATTCGTGGATAGCCATTGCCGTGGGTGGATAGTTTTTGCATTTGGATTACGGATTACTATGGAGTTGCTGCTGCATTTGTATTTGAATTATTGTTATTTAGATAAAGTTATATCTGAAATTGGTATTGGCATTTGAGTTTCTAAAAAGTTGAATCCCTTTAGGATTATCAAGGCCGGCCCTACTCTTAGGCCATGGCCTAAGGCCCCCTAACATGGAAAGGCCCCCAAATATGGGGGGTAGTAAGTTTTTTTTTTTTTTTTTAATTAAAGAAGAATGTGAGTTAGGTGTTCATTTTTTTTCATAAAGTCTAAAATATTAGAGTTATGCTAGTATATTACAAATTTTATTACACAAGTCCTATAAATTGACATGTCACCAATCACATAAAATAATTCAATACTCATCTATTCTTTTGTTGAAGTGTCACCTCATTGTCACATCAGTTTGTAAACTTTTCGTAATAAAATTTATAGTAAGTTTAGCATTTTCTCAAAAAAAAAAAAAAAAAGAATTAATAGAAATGCAACCTAATCTCCATTAAATGAATGAAAAATGCTAAAAATAATACAAATTTTATGACAAAAAACTTACGAATTGATGTGATAGTAATATGATTAGTATCATTTAAACAGTATAATAAATGATGTTTGAATAACTTTTTTTTATTTATTTATTGGTGATATGCTAGTTTTTAAAACCTATATAGTAAATATTGTTAGCTCACTTTGGGTGAATTGGTCATATTAATAAATATGAATTAATAATATATTTGGAAAAAAAAATTATTTAAGTGATATTTATATGTAAAAGGTCCCTTTAAATTTTTCTCCTTAGGCCTCAAATTATCTTGGGCCAACTCTGAGGATTATCAATTAGTAATTTGAATATTCATAGTAGTATCTATTGTTATCTGTTCGTTATTTGGATTCCTAGGAATTGTATTTAACATAGAATGCAATTAATAAAGCAGCAGAGAATTATTATCTCAATTTCCCTACCTATTCTCTTATTTAGGAGACCAAGTTGGACTAAATGGACATAAACAGACTAAAAGGACCGGCTTGGCCAAATTGGACCATAATGGATCAAAATGTACCAAAGTGGAGCGAACTGGACCGAATAGACAGAATGGACTGAAATTGGAATGTTTTTTACTTTGATAGTGTTGGTCTATCTACTTAGTCCTCATCTTCAATTTTGTTGGCATTTGGCGCGATTGCCTTGAATTTTTGAGGTCACCTATTTCTTTTTTTTTTCTTTTTTTTAATTTTTGGAAAACTAAATGGTGCTTTTTTTTTTTTTTTTTTTTAGATGATCCAGGGACGGAACCAGGTGGAGGCCCATGGGGCCTGAGCCCCCTTGGGTCCAATTTTTTATTTTTCATTTTTATTTATTTATATATATATATATATATATATATATAGCTATTATATGTTTAATTTTTATAGCTGGTCCCCTTCCAAAACTTTAGGTTCCACTTCTCCTCAATAATCCTAGCTAGTCTCATCTAAATAGCAACTATATAACCCAAAAACTTAACAAAAACAATAAAAACATTCACAATGATGATTGTATTTTAGCAATATATATATATATATATATATATTACCACTAAAGAACCAAAAAATCATGTATTATTGGAAAAGTTAAAGCTAAATTTTTTGCAACTACAGTAAACTGGTATAAATACCAGTTGACTATAGCAAGTTGTTAAAAATAAAATACAATATTTTATTAAAATTATATATCTTCCTTCAATTAAAAAACTCAAATTTTCTCTCTGCCTTTATTATTTTAATGAGTTTTTTATATTATTTTAGATGAAGTGATAAAAAAATAGAACATTTGATATTTGATGTATTGTAAAGTGAGATGGTAAAATAGATAAAATAGAACATTTGATATTTGATGTGTTGTAAAGTTAACAATTTTAGCACTATTACTGTGAATGCTCTAACTTCAACAATAACAAAAAATCCTAGCCAGCCTAGTATTAAAAAAAAAAAAAACATTATTTTGTTTTTGGTTTTTGTCTTTATTGGTAAATGATTGCATCTAAATAAATTTAAAAACAATGAATTTGAATATTTATAATTTTTTTAATACTATATAGATGCCTATTTGGAGTCTTTTTTTCTTTATATTCCAGCCCCTACTAGTTTAAAATCTTGACTCCGTCCTTGAGATGAACGATAGAAAAACTAAGTGGTGTTTAGTTGTTGAAAATTTGTTGGAAAAAGAACAGTTTGAGAGTGAATCTTATAAGTCTGCTAAACAAGTACTAACAAATTTGTTTATAGGGCACAATTAGGCTAAAATTTTCCAATAAGCTATTTTGTAGAATTCTATGAAATTCTCTCAAATGTTTCAAAAATAAATAAATGTGGGAGAAAAAAAAAAAAAACCTGAATAAGGGAAAAGCCAAGAGGCAAAAACCACAAAACTAAGTGCAAACCCACTTCTGAAAGAAACTTCAATTTCAAAGGTCCATCTGTGCTTTTCACAGGAATCCAAAGGCCCTCCACAAAGTCCACTATTATTTACATAGCTCTCAGGCGTGATTGTATCCCAGCTGACAGAGTCTGGCACTGGCCCTGACAACAAAATTGTTAGCAACATTAAAGATACTTAGCCCGTTGAGCTGGCTGAGTTGCTGAGGGATTTGACCCGTTAGTCTATTGTTGTTGAGTTTTAGGACCTTCAGACTAGAGCAACTAGTGAAGCTCAATGGGATTTTCCCGGACAAGTGATTGTTTGAGAGATTGAGCATTTCTATAGACGGTAATATGTGGTTGATATCTTGTGGGATTGATCCTAAAATTACATTACCTGAAAGGTCTAAGATTAATAGTTGGCTGCAGTTCAAAAGGCCTCTAGGGAACTCCCCCCTGAGCCCTTTGTTGGCCAGTTCTATACCTCGTACCCTACCAAATGTGTTCCAACAAGTGACCCCAACATACCCACAGATAGAACCTTCTGTAAGGTTGTCGAAGGTCCAAGAAGGGGTTATGATTTTGAGAGGGTCTTCCAAGGAATCTGTTATAGATTTCAAGCAAGAGATATCACTCAAACTACCAGAACTCAGGCTAAATGTACCTGGCAATGACCAGACAAGAATTTGGAACAAAACCAAAGCTCTTGTTTTAAGTACCATTTGGGTTAGAGATTTTAGCAGCATGACTATTGACATGAAATAAGATGCAAAGGACGTGATATTACACCAAAAAAGAATTAAATTGTAACATCTTTTGCTTGTAGAGGCATCAAAGTATGCGCGTTCGAAAAACAACTTATTTGGATGATATGATAGCAGGAATGAAAGTATGGCTAAACGGTGCTCAAAGATTTATGGCCAAAATCTGTAATACAAATCCAGTATTTTAATCTTGGGTATAATATAAGAATAAGAAAGGGGTGATTCCTTGCATTTTCCAAGAAGAACATGCCCGTTTTTGTTTTCTTTTGGCCAAGAAAAAACTGCAAAGAGTCAATTACGGAGTCATGATTGAAAGTAATTTATACGCCATGATTGATTTTAAGAAAAATTGATCAAGTTGTTAAACTAAGCAATTGTTGAACTAAAAACAGATGGCTAGCAATATATTTCAAGACAAAGTTTAGCTATTAACTACTTCGTAGTCAATGATTACAATTCCCACTAAAAAAATTAACATAACTGCACATTTTGAAAATATTCTTAACACACATATCAAATTTCATATGAATAAGATGTTATTTACTCTATTTGATCTATAAATTTATTTTTATGCATAATTTTAAATTGTAAAATATTAAAATTTAAACATCTAATTGATGATATAGCTATTAATCTTTAGTCTTGTGAAAGTTTTGTAAGCATAGAATATATAAGAAAAAAATGTAATCCAGATCATAGATTTGTCAAAATTCACATCCAATAAAAGAAAATATTAAATAAAGTTATAACCAAATTTTCTCCTATATTTTATAGTTACAAAGAAATTAAGCCTAAATCCAACAAAAAGAGTCATTGAGTGGAGCCCAAGAAATATTTCTAGATTTTGTCTACAACGTCACTGTTAAATTAAGAATTTTCCAACCTATACGTCTTAATGCTGTCTTTTGTCATGCTCGATTTTCAAAAGCGCAAAGAAAAAGTGGAAGATATCGGTCTAACTTTGTTGTTCAGATGGACCGCGTTGACTTTGGTCGGTTTGATACTGGACGGTGTCGGTGGAGTTGTTTTTGAAAACTGTGGGTGGGGAAATCACCACAGTTTCTGTACTGGTCATTGAAGAAATCACCAAATCATGTGCACAGCAAATGCTAAAACCATTGCAGCTAGAAGCATTGATAGTAAGATCACGTTCCGAAACCTACTAGAATCGTTTGTGAAATTCAAAACTTTTGGGCTTTGTTTTTCCGAAACCTACTAGTCTCGTTCAAGGCTTTCAACCCAGAAAAGCAGTCTATTAGATACACCCTGCCTTGGGCTGTTTGGCATTAAAAACTCAAAAAAAAGCCCAGAGCAGTTTTCTTCAACTAGTTTTATTATTTTGAAATTGTTGCATGGAAATTTCATTATTTATGCTACAAACTACATCTTTTTCAAAATTTTAGTTCAATAAAATTTTTCTTGGGTTTTCCTTTTTGTTTGGAAGGGCTTAATATATTTTTCAGGAACCAAACAAACTTAGTAAACAAATTAACATGACTACATATTTTAAAATTTTAATAATTGAATTGCAAGTTCTTTATGTTTTTTAAAAAACATGTCAAAATTCATGTCAATCAAGTGTTATTTACTATTCGATCCATAAACTTAAAATTTAGATATTCGATTAGTTGGATGTTATTTTAGACTACAAACACTCAAAATTTAAATATTTGATTGATGAAATAACTATTGATCTTTGATCTTATTGAAAATTTGCAAACATGGAAGATTTAAAAAGAAAATGTAATCTAATGGTAGATTTGTCAAAATTTACATTCAATTTAAAAAAAAAAAAAAAAAAAAAAAGTGGAGTTGTAGCCCAAGTTTAATGCCAAATTTTGTCCAGAGTTTAATTATATTCAGCCTAAAAAATTTAGAGTAGTCACAATTTTTTTTAAAGATAAAAAAAAAAAATTATATAATTTTTAAAATTTATATATAAAATAATTATTTTTCTAGGTCAAGGCTTCAATGTGGAGCCGCCCCTGGATCAATGATCTAGGCTAGTAGCAAGGAAAGAGAGTGAGAACTAGAGCTTGTAAAAGAGAAGGCTTAGAGACGGACTATGCTCGATAGATGGTGGAGATGTGAAGGTGGAAGGAGATCTATCTTGTTTGAGATTTATCTAAACACACAAGATTTGTCAGTGTGGTACTAGTGTTGGTCACTTGCCGAGGAAGGGTACTTGGCCAAAAACTCTGTATCCGTGCATCCTAGGTTTCAAGTTATACCTACTTTAATTATAACTTTAATTATATATATATATATATATATATAAAATAATAAATAAAAAAACAAAAAAAAAAAACCGAAACAATATTTCTATCCATGTCACTACTTCATAATTTTTCTAGTAAATAAGTTTTTAAACCTTAATGGCATTAGGAAGTAGGAACAGGGTTTTTTCGAAATCATCTAGTACTCAAAATGAGTATTGAGTTACGTTTTAAAGAGTAAAGACCAATTTGTGCACAATACAAGAGTGTGAGACGTTGGATTCACATTGCCACATTGATAATGGTTGTACAGTTCATCCATAAAAAATCAATAGCAAAGAAGTCTGAGCATTTTGATCCTTGTTCTGTTTCTAGAGCTTCCATTTCACTTGATTTTGTTCTCTCTTTGTGTCCGCCTTTTATCGAAACGACAAAAACTGACCATTTAGTCTTCGCAATGTCTTCAAAAATGTAAAAAATTTATTAAAAAAAAAAACTGAAATACAAAGAGATTGTGAAGAACTGCAAGAGTATATACATGATATTAGTATTTCATTTACAACATATACATGATATACACATGATTCATGGTCAGTCTGTGTGAACTGTAATGATTACATCGTCTTCAGTGATAGATGCAACAATTTCAGGTTGCCTTACTAACTTAAAATCATCTTTAACAGTAAGGCAATTTCTCTCCCTGATAGCCCTCAATTTCTTGCACACTTCAAGCATCGTTGGCCTTTGATCGGTACAAGGCTGAACACAGGTACAAGCAATCCTAAGGAACTGAAATATTTCACCATCATATCCTTTCCCCATCAAAGATCTATCAATGACATCACACAGACCAAATTTTGATTCCTGAAAGTTAAGAAAATTAGTCATCTGACTCGGCTCCTTGCCTGTAATTAGTTCTAGAACCACAATTCCAAAGCTATATACATCCTTCTTAACAAGTTCGACCTCCCTAAATTCACTATTTATAGAGCAGCTCTTGTTCAAATCAATGTCATTTTGGTTCATGAACATTGCCTCTCCAAATGTCGATATCTTGGGCTCAAAATTTTGATGAAGTAAGATACCTTTCGAGCTATTGTCAAGGTGAACTACTTGGAAATGACACATATGGTGAATCCAGGTCAAGCCTCTAGCTATACCAACTATGATTTTAACCCTTATAGGCCACTCCAACATCTTGGCCCCATCTTCCACAACATGTAGCCAATCATGGAGACTTCCATTTGACATATATCCGTATACAAGAAGCCTTTCCTGCATTTCTAGGCAGAACCCCATGAGGGGCACCAAGTTTTTGTGTCTCAAACTAGCCAATGTGATTAGCTCCGATATAAATTGATTCTCATAATGTTGTGATGCATGTAACCTCTTAACCGCCATGAAAGTACCATAGGGAAGCATTGCCTTGTACACAGTCCCCGTTTTTCCAGACGTAATGACATTGTTTGCACTAAAATTGTTGGTTGCTTTTCTGAGCTTCATAAAGCTTATTTTTGTAGCCATCTTCTCTAATAATGAAATCTGTGGACCAAATCACTCCATTAGTACTTAATCATGATCGTAGAGCTTAAAATAAATTATGGAGAAGTCAAGATTTTGTCTAGACATTTCAACAATTAAAACTAGTAATTTGGGAAGTTATACCTGCAGATATGTGATAACACATACAAAGATGTAGTATATGAAAATGCATTATGAAAAGTTAAGCAAGTCCAATTTTCTAATAAAAATTTAAAATTAAAAGAAGAAGAAGAAGAAGCTAATAAATCCTAACAGGAAACCTAACAGGAAAAACTTCAGATACCAAAATTGAAAAATCCTAACATGGAGGGTGTAATTTTTAATTGAGTAATATATATATATAAAAATTAAATAAAAAAAGTTTGGAGTTACATCTGATTTTTTTGAATTGATAGCTGCTTTAAAGTTAAAACTTCAAAATATGGCTTGCAAACAGAGAGAGTACCTCTTTGCTTCGTTCATATCGGGATTCTACTTTTGGAAATTGACTCACATGATCAGGTTCTATTCTTTTGATGATTTTCCCTCTCTCCATTGGCACAACCCAAAGATCAAAATAGTAAATAAAAAAAGCTGTATATAAAATAGCAAACGCCACAAACCCAACTTCAAATCCACTTTTGAAAGAAATTTGAAACACCCATTTATGCTTTTTACGGTCTTCCTCCAATGGCCCTCCACAAAGTCCACTGTTATTCACGTAGCTCTGAGCATAACTCTCACTAAATGTACCTAGCAATGACCAGACAAAAAAGCAGAGCAACACCAGATCTCCTGCATTAAGAGCCATTTGAGTTTGTGATTTTAGTAGCATGAAGAATGAAAGTGTAAAATCTTTTGATTCTAGAAGCACCTAAGAGTCTAAAGAAAAACAACAAAGTTTGATGACAACAAGGATCAAAGTCAAGTCAATCTGCACTCAAACGTATAGGAGCAGATAAAAAGCCACCACTCCACTTCTAAAACGAGAAGAAAAATGGTCTTTCACCCCGATTTTTTAATAGTTTTTAGATCTATTTTCTAAGTCATACCCCCTAGAGTACGCTAGTAAAAATTGGGTTAAACTTGTGTACAATGCGTTACTCTAATGCTCGGGACACATACACAAGCCGTGTCCATAGAAATTCAATCGAGTTGTTAAAGGAAAACAACTTTATGTCATGGGTTCTTTTATTACAATTCTAAGGTGGCGGATTGTGAGTAGTTGTTTATATTTTTACATGAACTTGTTACTTTTTCTCAATCATTCATAATTAACCATACCATAATTGTTGAAATTAAACTTCTAGAAGCTTGTCTAATAATTGAAGATAGTAAACTACACAAATCAGTGTTTTTCTACTAGAGTTTCGAAAAGTCTTTACTAAAATTTTCTTCAAAAATTTTATTGATCCAATAAGATGAATCTTATCCGTTAATTGATAAAATTATTATGAGACTTGCCATTATGTGTTAGTGAGACGTCCAATGTACATTTAGACTTGTACAATTTGGAGAGAGATGAAAAGTTGGTTACTTATAATTAACTTTGTTGGAGAGAAAATTGCTTGGAGAGGCTCAGATTGAGTAAACAAAATATATAGAGACATCACTTGGCCTGAAAGTTTAAGCATGTAAGTTTGAGATAAGCTGTGTTATGCTAATGGCTAACCACTCACTTTTGTCATAGTTATTCAATTTGAAAATCGGGAGTATAAATTACATGTTTTTATTTTAATGTATAAATTACAATTTTTAAAGTTTATACATGACTCTGAACTCTGACAAGGAATGCTCTTCTCAAAAAAAGAAAAAGAAAAAGTCAAAAGTAACCTCAAAAATAAGTTAGGGAAAAAAAAAAAAAAAAAAGACAACAAAAAATCTAACTCATGAAATACATAATTTTTTTTTTCTCTTATCTTTTGCTAATTTTTTTTTTAAATTGTTTTAATAATTCAATAGTTACAACGAACAATAGGGGATTTGAGTCTTCAATGTCTCTTATAAAAACCCCAAAAAATAACAATTTACAAAGGCCCTTAGCAAAACATATAGAATAAATCTAAATAACAGTATATAAAATATATTCATCCAAATTGACTTTTCATGTAGTTCCCCCCCCCCCCTCCCCCGCCCCCCCCCCCCCCCCAAAAAAAAGAAAAAAAAGAAAAAAAAAGAAACTCTCTGTTAACGCAATTGTCTAATGTAGTCCACACTTAAATTAGGTTTGGTAAAATCATTTTATATGGTAACGATGCTCATACCAAATGGAATCTGAATTTAAGAAAATAGAAATAAAAATAAAGGGTCCGGTAGGGAGATTGAGCTCAAAGCAAGAGAATATTCTAAAAGATTAAAAAAAGAAAAGAAAAAAAGACTTAAGGGCATTTCTTTTTTTGTCTGCTACCGAAACATACACCAACACAGATTAACAAAAGGAGCAACAACAGTAAGTAATCAAGAAGCTAAATCCTTCCTATTGGCCCAAAACAAAATCTCACAATAAAGACCATAGCCAGACCAACTCATTCACACCCTACCTAAAGGCCCATTTTGGCCCATTAAGCAATCAAGTGGGCAGTTTTATGACTTTCATTACTAGCTCTTGGAACCCAATATAACTCACTTCAAAGGAATTAATAATTACAACAATACCAATTAAAACTATTACTTGAGTACCAAAAACGTCTATTAAAGGATTCTCCAAATACTTGCTAGCTTTAAATCACCTAAAATGAGAATTGTTATCTAAACATCCTTATGAGATTTCTTTTACCAAACACAACTTACAAATGGGGTTCACGTATTTGAGAATTTAAATCACACAAAATAATCTTCAAATTCTACTACCAAATGAGCCCTAAATCCTTCCTTTAGGCCACAAAAATTTAATAATAGAGAATATAGCCAATCAACTCATTCACACCCTATCCAATTCGAAATGCCCATTTAGCAATCAAGTGAGTAGTTTCGTAACTTTCATTACCAGCCCTGGGAACCCAAGATAATTCACTGTAACTCAATCAAAGGAGTTATTAAATTTTTCATATCCTCAACTATAGGAGCAACTTCCCAACAAATTGACTTCTCTTCTTAATAGTTGCATCCAAATTTGACTTAGAAACTTAGAATCCCTCTCCCCTATGGTTCAGTACATCACTTCCCAGCTAACTCCACAGCTCTTTGCAAGATTCAAACATCTGTGACATCTACAGATATAGCTACCACCAGGTTAAGCACCCAAGCTTTCACCAATTGTCCTTATGGTTTCTTACTACTATCTAACACAAGCCTTCTCCTATTTTCAAGTTGCATCCCTCATGAACAATACTTAGTTCCTGAACTTCAATAAATCATCCATAGTTACCATGACATGTATTTAAAGCAATTCAACTTGCTTGAGTTCAATCACCAGTTCATCATTTGGCTTGAAAAGCAATTGTGTTAGGATATTTAGTGTT
The DNA here is from genome assembly GCF_001633185.2 of Quercus lobata. Taxonomy (NCBI): domain Eukaryota; kingdom Viridiplantae; phylum Streptophyta; class Magnoliopsida; order Fagales; family Fagaceae; genus Quercus; species Quercus lobata. Next base: position 63,316,072 of record NC_044913.1, read on the forward strand.
TATTTTTTCATATAGGGTCTCTTTTATAGTGTAGAATAATTAAGTGGCACAAAACATAGTTGCTTGGACGGTAGGTTGGGCTATAAAATTTGCAGACTGATTTAATTTGCGATTTTTAATTGGTCGAATTTAAGTGCTTGGTCGCTCAAAATTTTAATTTCGATCAATCCAACATGAATCGAAATTTCCAAATTTGCACTCTAAATTAGATAACTTTGTAGCATTTTTGTCTCCAAAAATAAACTTCTAAAGATACTTACAACATATGTTTACTTCGCGAATTGTCAACATAAATAAAACTTAAAAATGCCTATAAACAAATAATGTAAGACTAAATTAATTTTTAATTAATTTGGTGGCCCACATGATAAGGCACATGCGATAAGTTAGAGGTTTAATGGGATATAAAGACATATCCATTAGTGTCTTATTTGATTGATCAATTAGAGAACTAGTTTCCTAACTTTGATGGTGAATTGGAAATTAAAGTAAACTAGGAAAGTAGTCCTCTCTACCCACTAAGATATTCAATTTTTCCTATCGTAGACTAAATCTAAATGAACTGAGCATATACAGCAAAAAGGGTGAAGAGAGAGAAACTAATCCTACAGAGAATTATTATTATTCACTGGATTTAAATAGAATTGCATCACTAGATCTAGGTAAGTCTCATGACTATTTTGTTATATTTTATATCAATGTGAAATCCATGATAGTTCTAGATCCTGAAGTTAAAGTAGTTGTTGAATGCTTACAACATAAAGTATTTTAAGTTAACAAATAATAGCTAAGAGACATTATCATTTTCGGTATTTTGGTCCTTTTGCCTTTTTCTATAGCTTCATTTAGTTTGATTTTGTTATGTATGTTAATAAAAAGGCAAAGAATGACTATTCGATCTTTACAATGTCTTTGAAATATAAATTTTAATATTCAAAAGAGAGATCAAATAACAAAGAGATGGTGCACAAGCACAACTACTAGATGATAAGGATTTATCTATCATCATTGTAATATATATGTATGTTCCAGGTCAGTGGGTCTCAACCTCAATGATTTCGAGGTCCTCTTTAGTGCCAGACGTGCCAATTTGAGGCTGCCTTAGTAACTGATAATCATCTTTGTCAGTGAGGCCATATCTCTCTCTGATAGCCCTCACTTTCTCCCACACTTCAAGCATCGTAGGCCTTTGATCGGTACGAGGCTGAACACAGCTACATGCAATTGTAAGGAATTGAAATATTTCACCCTCATATCCTTTCCCCAACAAAGATTTATCAATGACATCATTCATACCACATAAGGAGGTTTTTGAAATATGATTATTCCATTGGACCAAGGTTCCATCAAGACAATTAGGAAGATTAGTTATTTGTCTTGGCTTCTTACCTATAATTAGCTCTAGAAGCATAATTCCAAAGCTATACACATCCTTCTTAACCAGTTCCACATCACCAAATTCACCATTGATAGCAAAACTGCTGCTTTTTGCCCTTCCAAAATTTGATATCTTGGGCTTAAAATTCTTATCAAGTAAGATACATTTTGAGCTAATGTCAAGGTGAACTATTTTGAAGCCACACCAATGGTGAAGCCAAGCCAAGCCTCTTGCAATACCAACTGTAATTGTTACCCTTAAATGCCACTCCAAGATCTTACCCTTATCTTCCACAACATGTAGCCAATCATGAAGACTTCCATTTGACATATATTTGTATACAAGAAGCCCTTCTTACATTTCTAGGCAGAATCCCATGAGAAGAACTAAGTTATTATGTCTTAACCTTCCTAGTGTCATTAGCTCAGATAGTAATTGATCCTCATGATGTTGAGATGTATTTAGCCTCTTAACTGCTAAGAAAGTACCATCCAGAAGAATTGCCTTGTACATGGTTCCCATTTTACCGGATCCAATGACATTGCTTGCACTAAAATTTTCGGTTGCTTTACTAAGACTCGTAAAACTTATTTTTGTAACCATCCCCTCGACTATTAAAAACTGTAAAGCAAATTAATCACTCTCCATTAGTACTCAAACAAAAATATAAAGCTTAAATGAATTCTGATGAAAAGTTCAAGATTTTATCTAGATAATCTAGGGCACCATTTCAACATTAATTAAATACTAATTAGAGGTGTGCAGAAAACCCACCGACTCGCCAAACCCGACCCAACCCGACCCGCCGGATTGGGTCGGATTTTAAGGCTTGGTGGGTTGGGTTGGGTTACAAAAAAAAATTTTATAGTGGGTCGAGTTGGGTTTGGGTCATAAAATTACAAACCCACCAAACCCGACCCGACCCACCCATATTTTAATATATATTTAAAATATATTTTATATTTAATAATTTTTTTTAAATCAATTGTAGGGCACTTATATATATATATATATATATATATTATATATTTAATAATTTAAAAAGAAAACCAGCTGTAGAGCAACATTTCCTCAGTTCCTCCTACTAATACTAATTTAATATATATAATATATTATATAATTAATAAATTTTTTGAAATAACCAATTCTTCTTATTCTATATAAAAGCCAATTAGTTCACACAAATCCTAATAAATTACTATTATTGTTTAGTCATTAGTGTTGTGCCTTTAAGGAGTTACATTGATACTAATCTTTAGGTTTTTTTAATATGTTAATATTTATATTTTTTTCTACTCAATTTAATAATAATAATAATTTGTCAAACCCATGGGTTCAACCCGACCCAACCCGACCCATGTGGGTTGGGTTGGGTTGGGTTGGACTTATGTGATGGGTTGGGTCAAAAAATCCCCTCAACCCGACCCATGCTCACCCCTAATACTAATAATTAGAAATTACTCTTTGATTTATAGTCACTTTTTACCCCCTGAATAACACTAATAAATTAATTAATCAGACAAATATAAACAGATGAGGAAGAGAAACCAACTCCCTCAACCACAAGGTCATGAAGAATATCAATTCTTCTAGGACCATATACTTTGCTACAACTTACATATACGTTAATTTGTGATTGAATTACATAACCTATACATAAGATCACCATCAGTATTTGGTGAAAAAATAATGAAATCACCAGTTAATATATATATATATATATATATGTGTGTGTGTGCAAGTTGTGACAAAATATATGTCATTAGAACTCAAGGAGATACGCTCCAACCCCAAATGAGCCAAAAGGGAGCTGTGGGGACAATTTTTGCCTAGGGAAAGCCTTCCTCTTCATGCCATATAAGGGATGACCAATGGTGATAGAGTACCACTAGTTTTAAACTAGTGGTACTCTATCACCATTGGTCATCCCTTATATGGCATGAAGAGGAAGGCTTTCCTTCCAATGTGGGACTCTCCAAGCCAAAAATGACTACAAGTGCAACACTTGGTCTAGGCAAAAATTGTCCCCACAGGAGCCATCTAGAAAGATTATGGGTCAAAGAGCTTGATTTCCTAGCAATGTGATTTAGGCCCACTTAGCAAGACTTTCTGTGTCATTTACAAAGATCTAGGGCATTGTCAATGCATTTTGAAAATTTTGCTATGATTATGACGTATGTATATTAAAAAAATTTTAGAAGATGAACTGAAATACAAATTCTTCTCAAGGAAGATTTGACATTGTCAACTTTCTAATTTCAAAGTCAGTCAGCTACCAATAATTCTTTTTGTGTCTTTATCTATGTTTGATTTTTTTAGGTGTTTTATCAAATTTTTATTCAGCCAAAAAAAAACCACCAATAAATTAATATCTTAAGGGTCGTTTGGTAATATTTTTCTAGTTTGTTTGTATTTTTTGGAAATATGTGTGAGTAAAAAAGTGTCTAAAAATGCGTGTAATATTATTTAAAAACTGAAAACATGTGTTTAAACACATGTACCAAACAGACCCTTAGACTTTCACACACATGTTCACAATTGTGCAAACTGAAAATGATAAAAAAATAAATTGTGGATCCACACAATTGTGATAGTTGTAGCAAAAAAAAGTGTTTGAAAGTATGCAATACTAACATTATTGGTTTTTTTTTTTTTTTTTTAAATTTTTTTAGGGGATCTAACATTATTGGTTGACTACCAAAGAAAAAAATAATAAATAATTATATGGAAAATATGTTTTTACATTCACCATTCATGTATATTTTACATTATAAACTAAATAAATGTATACAACATTATATGTATTAATAATTTATAGGATAGTATTATATACTATTCATGCAAATGTGTATAATTATGTAGTAAATGTCCTACTAATAATAATGTTTATAAAAAAAAATGTCGGATGTTGTTAGTGCAGCTCAGGAGGACTTTTCACCTAACTTGTGGCATAGGCGGCTGGCTCACATGAGTGAAAAAGGGTTGCAGATTTTGGCAAAGAAGTCTCTCATTCCCTTTGCCAGAGGTATGTCACTTAATCCTTGTGACTTTTGTTTATTTGGTAAACAACATAGAGTTGCATTTAATATACCCTCTACTAGAAAACCCAATATATTAGATCTTGTTTATTCTGATGTATGTGGTCCCATTGATGTTGAGACTTTAGGTGACAATAAATATTTTTTTAAATTTATTGATGATGCTTCATGAAAGGTGCAGGTTTATGTTTTGAAAACAAAAGACCAAGTATTTAAGCACTTCAAGAAATTTCATGCCATGGTGGAAAGAGAGAAAGGGAAGCCTTTGAAGTGTCTCTATAGTGATAATGTTGGTGAATACACATCTAATGAATTCAAGAGCTACTACTCCGAGAAAGGCATTAGACATGAGAAGACAGCTCCTGGTACCCCATAGCAAAATTGTGTGGTGTTGTGAAATTTTAAAATACTCGCAAGTGTATGAACCGTACCGAAGTATAGTTGGACAAGAACGAGGTTGAACCCACAGGGACTTGTATGAACGTAGGAAAATTAATTAAACCTTAACCAAATTAATCCTAATCTAGTTTAATAAAAATTGGTTTTTTTTTGCAATTAAATATACTAAATAAATAATAAAATTAAGCAAATAGTTAAACTAAACAAAAGATATAAAGCAATAAAAAGATGTAAACAATCAAGAGAAGGAATTAAGGTTTTGGAATTCGCCTTGTAAGTCATATCAGCATATATTTATGATCTTTAACTTTTCCCAACCACTGAATGATAATCTAGAAATCAATCTTGCTATCATGGAAAATATCATCATTAAAATCCTTATTTTAAAAATCAAAAACATGTTCTTCTTCGCTTCTTAAGTATAAAATCAAAACATCAATTGTATCCGTAGCCAAACAAATCACAAGATATATCCAATTCTAAAAATCAAATCATAAATTGTATCCATTGATAGACAAATCACAAGCGATATCCAATTTTATAATCAAGAATTAATAAACCAAACATTCAATTAATTAAGACAAATCCTAAATCATGAGAAAAACATGATTGAACTCATATCTAGAATCCCATCTTAGTCAATTGATATGAAGCAAGAACAATTCAAATCATTAAAGAACAACTATTGTGGGAAAAATCAAATCACATAAATATTACTTTTAATCCTTAACAAGGTTTCATCCTCAACCCTAATTATAAATTTAGCTACACATGGTAATTGAAAGAAAACAGAAAAATAAAATACTAAACATTAAACTAGACAAATAAAATAAAACTAACTGTCATGGAAGAAAACCAAAGAAGTAGCCGCACTCTCTATGCATTCAGCCCTCAGCCCTAGCACTAGCCTCAGCCTCAGCCTCCCTGAATTTTGCCCTAAAGAGCCTTTAAATAGGTCAAGGAATCCTATTACAAGTTGAATTCCCGTTTGGAGAAAATTCCAGATTTTTAGGCTTCATTTAACCGACGGTTTTGGCCCATTTAGTATCAGAATTTGGACTTCTGGTAAACTACAAAGTTGTAGCCCTTTAAGTTAACGTTCCAGCACAACTTGAATCATCTTGATTGGACATCTAAGCCTAAAGTTATGCCAAAAATACTAACTGATATGCAATCTGGAATCCTAATCCGAATTGGACTTGGATTTGGTACAAATTTCCTTTGATTCCTTGTTCCAATTGGACTTAAATTTAATTGGGTTGGTCTTTTCTTGAATTCATGCCTGGCTGAATGTAAGTTGGCTTGATTCAATTGGCCTAGCCCCACTTTGCATGTAAAGCCCTTATTACCTACAACACAAAGATATTATATAATCAGTCACAAAATAACATAAAAGTAAGGCTAAATATGTAGATATGTGAGTACTTTATTGTATATATTTCATGCACATCATGTGGCAGAAAGGATGAGCTGCAGTATTGTTGAGAAGATCAGATGTATGTTGAGAATGACTAATCTGCCTAAGTCATCCTGGGGTGAAGCTATTGTGACTGCATGCTACCTAATTAATAGATCTTCATCAGTTCCTTTGGATTTTGATATTCCAGAAAGAGTATGGATAGGGAAAGATGTTTCTTACTCTCACTTAAAGGTATTTGGGTGCAAGGCATTTGTTCATGTGCCTAAGGAACAAAGATCAAAGCTTGATAGCAAATCCACTCCTTGTATATTTGTTGGGTATGGAGATGCATAATTTGGCTACAAGCTATAGGATCCAAAAGAAAAGAAAATGATCAGAAGTCGAGATGTAGTTTTTCATAAGAATGAAAACTTGGCAGACTTTGAGAAAACTGAGAAGCCTAAAGCTACAGTTGAAGGTGTTCCTAATCTTACACCTACCTCTTCTTCCTTAGATAATGCCACAAATAGGGAAGAGGTACAAGATGAGAATTATGGTGATGAACCAATTGAATTTGATGTTGATGAGCCAGCAAGTGTTGATGGTGTTGATGTGACAGATACAGATGGTGTTGAGCAGGGGGAGCAGCCTCCTCCTCTAGAGATGGTAGAACCTCAAGTAAGAAGGTCTACTAGAGAGTGTCGTCCATCAACTAGATACCCCACTTCTGAGTATTCTATGATTACTGAAGAGGGGGAGCCAGAAAGTTTTCAGGAAGTACAGTCTCATAAGGATAAGCAAAGTTGGTTGAAGGCTATGCATGAAGAGATGAATTCTAAGAATAAGATTTATGACTTGGTGGAACTTCCTAAAGGCAAGAAAGCATTGAGAAACAAATGGGTGTTCAAGCTAAAGAAAGATGGTGCAGTCTCATAAGGATAAGCAAAGTTGGTTGAAGGCTATGCATGAAGAGATGAATTCTTTGAATAAGAATAAGATTTATGACTTGGTGGAACTTCCTAAAGGTAAGAAGGCATTGAGAAACAAATGGGTGTTCAAGCTAAAGAAAGATGGTGACAAGTTAGTGAAGTATAAAGCCTGATTGGTGGTTAAAGGTTTCAGTCAGAAACAAGGGATTGACTTTGATGAAATATTTTCTCCAGTAGACAAGATGAGTTCCATTCGAGTAGTTCTAGGATTAGTAGCTAGCTTGGATCTTGAGCTTGAGCAACTTGATGTGAAGACAACTTTTCTTTATGGTGATTTGAAAGAAGAAATCTACATGGATCAGCCAGAGGGATTCAAAGTAAAAGGGAAAGAACACATGGTTTGCAAGTTAAAGAAGAGTTTGTATGGCTTGAAGCAAGCTCCAAGACAGTGGTACAAGAAGTTTGACTCATTCATGGTGGGTCACGGGTACACAAGGACAAAAGCAGATCATTGTGTGTATGTTAGAAAATTTCCCAATGGTAAATTTGTTATTCTTCTGTTATATGTAGATGATATGTTGATAGTAGGACAAGATGCAGGTGTGATTGGAAATTTGAAGAAGGACTTGTTCAAGTCATTTGATATGAAAGACTTGGGTCCAGTAAGACAAATTTTGGGTATGTAGATTCTACGTGACAGGAAAGCTAAGAAGCTATGGTTCTCACAAGAGAAATATATTGAGTAGCTTCTTGAAAGGTTCAATATGAAGCATGCCAAGCCAGTCAGCACACCTCTTGGTGCTCATTTCAAGCTAAGAAAGAAATCTTGTTCTTCATCCAAGAAAGAGAAAAAAGACATAGCATCAACTATTTATTCCTCAGTAGTTGGGAGTTTGATGTATGCTATGGTTTGCACACGACCAAATATTTCTCATGCAGTTGGTGTTGTCAGCAAGTTCATGGTTAATCCTGGTAAAGATCACTGGGAAGTAGTGAAATGGATCTTTAGGTACTTGAGAGGTAGCTCTAAATTGTGCTTGACTTTTGGTGATTCTAAACCAATTTTGGAGGGTTGTGTAGATACAGATTGGGCAGGTGACCTTGATGGTAGGAAATCTACATTAGGGTATTTATTTACTTTTGCAAGGGGAGTTGTATCATGGCAATCAAGATTGCAGAAGTGTGTTACCTTATCTACAACTGAAGTTGAGTATATTGCAACTAATGAAGCAAGTAAGGAGATGCTTTGGTTGAAATGGTTTCTCCAAGAATTGGGTTTGAAGCAAGATGGGTATGTAGTTAATTGTGATAGTCAGAGTGCTATAGACTTGAGCAAGAATTCTATGTACCATTCACACTCGAAGCACATTGAGGTGAGATACCATTGGTTGAGACTAGTTGTTGAACAACAGTCATTTGAATTAGAGAAGATTCACACAAATGAAAATCCAACTGACATGTTGACCAAGGTGTGTCTAGAGAAAAGCTAAAGCTTTGTGCCGGGTTGGCCGACATGAATTCTGATTGAAGACTTGGGTTGGAGATCTCCTCCGTAGTGGGCTGGAGGGGGAGATTGTTGGGTGTAAAGCACCGTGTGGGTCCAGCCCACATGCCTCGTCAAGCTCATTAATGAGCTTGCTTCCTCAAGCTTCCAAAGTTAGCTTTTGGTTTAATGCAAAGCTAAGCAAGTGTGTGAGACATGCTAAGGAGTAAAGAAGGAAAAGAAAAGAAAGGACATTCGGCCATGAGTGTGATTGAGAGAGAAACACACTAAGTAAGGGCTGAAGCAGAGAGTGTGAGTTCCATAGAGTGAGCAAAAACACAAAGAGATATTCAGCCATTTGAGGTGCAGTCCGTGTGAAGGGATAGAGAGAAACACAGTAAGAGTGTGAGAGAGTGAAAAAGAAAAAGGAGACATTTTTCTTTGCTCAAGTTACACGCAAGGAAGATAAATTGGTGGAGTTCTCATGGAGTTTTTGATTGCTACAACCATGGAGAGTTGGAGTATTCAGAGGAAGATTTTGCTACTGGCTTTGTGGTGAGATTGTATTTACTCCTTGAGATTTATTTGTTGTATATCCAATTTATTATGGACTCAAGTTTAGCATAAACTTGATAGTTGTAATCTCTATTTCATAGTGGATATTTTTCAGAGTTGTCCCGTGGTTTTTCCCTCTACACTTCACGTAAGATTTGGCATTCTTGTGTGGTGGTGCTTATGTGGTGCTTGCTGGAATTTTTTTGTTTCCATAATATTGCTATTGCTTGGTAGTCATATATATATATATATATATATATATATAACCGAAGCCTTTGCTGGCACCACAATTTTCCACGTCAGCACAATATTTTAAAAAAAAAAATAAATAAAAATTATAACTCCTCAAAACCCTAACAACCTTACCCCTCTCTCAAGTTAAGAAATATAAAGCTACGGTTTCTGCAAACTCTCTCTTTCTCCAGATGTAGGAAGCCCTAAAGCATTCAAGATTTACAAAACCCTAGCAACCTTACCCCTCTCTCAAGTTAAGAAATATAAAACCACGGTTTCTGCAAACTCTCTCTCTCCAAACGTAGGAAGCCCTAAAGCATTCAAGATCTACAATGCACGGTATAGATTTTAGCTTATAAAGTTCAGCTTTTGTAAGGTTAGTTTTATTTATATATTAATTAATACATAGTACTTTGTTCACCATTGAATACTCATATAATCAATTTCCAATTCAGTGTTCAAGAATTAAACCAAAATTCTAACTGCGCTATCATAAAATATTATTATTAGTATGAATTTTATGGAGTTGCGGTGTTCAAGAATTAAACCAAAATTCTTTTAAATTATCTATAATATTTTGTCCTCTGAAAATTTTATCTCTTTGATTTTAGTATATTGTGTTTCTTAAGCTATAGAGAGATTTTCTTTGGTTTCTGCAAACTCTCTCTCTCTCCAGATGTAGGAAGCCCTAAACGCACGGTATAGCATTCAAGATCTACAACTCACGGTATAGATTTTAGCTTATAAAGTTCAGCTTTTGTAAGGTTAGTTTGTTTATATATTTAGTCCTTACGTTTAGGTTTAGGTTTAGGTTTAGGTTTTAAGAGATTTATATATTACTACTATGTGGCTAAATTTCCCGTGACATCAGTTTTATGTTTTTAACCAAATACATCAGGAAAGCAAGAGAAGGCGCATAAATATTTAGTCCTTACGTTTAGGTTTAGGTTTAGGTTTTAAGAGATTTATATATTACTACTATGTGGCTGAATTTCCCGTGACATCAGTTTTATGTTTTTTTTTTTAATTTGTTTTATGTAAGGTTAGTTTGTTTACATCAGTTCTTTATCTCAAAGATAAGGCTTTTATTTCTACCGCAAGAACTATTTAGGTATGTATCCCTTGCAAGCACACATGAACTTAAATTGTCTTTTAATATATGCATGCTTTATTATTTTCTAATAGTTTTCCTGTGCATCGCACGGGTTAGCGACTAGTTAATTTTAATTCACAAATAGACTTGTGCAGTTTTTAATGCCCCGAGGGAACCGGCCCCTGAGCCCCATGTCGCTTAGTCTGAGATTTAAGACCTTATTCTCATCGGGGTGCCAACATTCGACCCCGGTAAATTTGCAGATGAAACCTTCGGTATTGTTGTTGAAGTTCCATGAAGTATTAAGGTGGCCGTATGGGTCTTCAAGCGAATGCTTAATTGACTTCAAGCAGTCGATATCACTCTGTACGCCATTGCTTATTTCAAGAATATCTAGAAATAGGCAAGCAAATTTGTGAAAAAAGAGCTGCGAATACTCTGGCCTTAAGAGTCATTTGCTTTGTGAGTGCTTGGCAAGAAAAGAGAGAACTAAAAGCTATATATGTAACTAATTAGAAATAGAAAGATAGAAACAAAATCTAGAGTTAAAACACATTTCATTAGTTCTTGAATCTTCAAATAACATATCTACTGTTTTGGAAGACTTGGCTGTGTATCACAATATGTTAAGAGTTGCAAGATATTAGTATATTACACTCGAAATTTCACAACCAATAAATAGGGTAAAAAGAATGGCCCTATAGTAAAGTAACCTGTAATTTTCCAAGTCATGTAATCATACCCTGTGAAGAACGCTAGTAGAAAATTTAAAGCTTGCAAAGCGAAGTCAAGGGGTTCAAGCCAAGACAGAAAAAGGACGCCCGGTTGGTTCCTTGTAATTTCTGCGAACGATACATGTCAGGCAACCCTTTTTTTTTTTTTTTTTTTTTTTTCTTTTTTTAAATTTGGATGGTTGTGATTTTGGCCCTATAAGTATTAAATTTTAGATTTAAATTTATAATTTTTTCAAGAATTTTTAATATAGGTAATGATTCTCTTACACAACTTTTTTCACATTTTCCATACACATGAACTTTAAAAATGTACATCACATTCTCGTGTTTTAAAATTTGTTCACCAAATGCAATTGTAGATATGGTGTACAAGTATGTGAAAAATGGAGTATGAGATAATTTTTATTATTTAATTATGATCATTCCATTAAATCCATAAATAAAACGGCCAATAAATGTCACATAAGCTCAAAACAACGACGTAATTTTTCAATTAAAAAAATATAAATCGTTTTGCAAGGTTTGTTGTCTTATGCCCTGTATCATACATCAAGAAAAGTGTATTGGGCCTGTTGTGTTATTGCACTTGCCATACACTCATGCACACTGCTTGAACTGTTGCACTATACAATACACACATATAATGTGACTATATAAAGGCATTTCCTAGTAGAGTTTTACATATGGTAATATACTATGTCATTCTTTTTTTCTTTTTCTTTTTTAGAAACAATATACTATGTCATTCAGTCTTCAATCGCAAATGGGAATTATACATGTTCAACTCATTTTTTAATTTATAATGTTGAAAAATGTTATTTAGATCCATAAGTGCCCTAAATGCCCTAAAATTGGCTGAAAATTTCCATTTTGACCCCAAATAATAATATAGCAGTTTGGTGAAAGAAATTTTTCTAGTTTAGCTACGGTTTGAACAGTTTGATGAACACCTCTACATATTAGAAATGCAATAACTAATCTTAAGCATCATCAAGCAGGGGCGGAGCCAGGAATTTTTGTTTGGGGGGGCCAAGTTGCAACACTAATATATTTATCAAGACAACCCCAAACACACACATAAATACACATGCTTTTTTTTTATTATATATACACACTTTTTTATTTGATAAGTTATATATATACACACACCCAACAAAAAAAGAGCTTAATATATTCAATCAAAATTATGTTTGATGGCTATCTTTAATAAAATCAATAAAATACATTTTCACAATTTTCATAGTTAAATTCTTAAAAAGTTTCATTTTCTACAAAAATTATCAAATTTTATACTAATGTAAGTAAAATTATTCAATTGAACTAATATAATTTTCAAAAATAAAAATGATCCAAAACTTGGAGGAACAAATTAAGCTCCAAACATATTTGAAACTATTTTGCTTTGACCCATTATGTGGCAACTAAAGAGACATTCATGTGTAGTTTTAGTGACAATAATTTTTTAATGAGTCAATAACATGTTAATCGCCACATAACAAGTTGAAAAAGATAAATTCAAATATGTTTGGTGTCAAACTTTTTCAAATATTTAACAGATATAAAAACACATTTTACAATAAAAAATAAAATTGTGAAAAATAAAATTGTTTCTATAACTATTAGACCAATTATTTTTTTTTAAAGCATCATTGGACTAATTCAAATACTTAGGGGGGGCCAACTCTTATTTTTGTAGACTAAGTTTTGAAAATATTAAATAATTATATATATATTTAAAAAAATTTCAAAATTTTGGGGGGGCCATGGCCCCCCCACCCTTCAACATGGCTCCGCCCATGTCATCAAGTATAGTTTGCAGTATCTTAATAACTAAACAACCAAATGAGCTAAAAATTATTTAGAAGCTTATTTTCATTTTAAAGGGGACAAATAACTTTTGAAAACATCACATTTTTAAGGAATAATTTTACTTTTACACAATAGACAAAATAAACTGATAAAAATAAGTTCATCTAAATACACTATAAATAACTAATGAAATGAACATAAGCCCTAAGCAATTTTCTATTATAAATTATAAGAATATGAAGTTTCCATGAATCATGAGTCTTATAAAGCCAATGCAAGTTCCCATTTGAACAATAAACCATATATACTTTTTCAAAAGCACAAAGAAAAAAGGGGAAGCTAGTCTAACTTTGTTGTTCAGATGGACCGCGTTGAAAGTTGAAAGACTTTGGTTAGCTTTTTGGGAATTGGGAGATGATATTGGACGGTGTAGTTGTTTTTGAAGATTCTCGTGGATGATGGAGTGTTACTGGTCATTGAAGAAACTACAAAATCATATGCAAATGCAAAGACTATTACAGCTAGAAACTTCATAGTAAGATCACATTCCGATACCTATCCGAACCGTTTGTGAAATTCAAATCTTTTGGGCTTTGTTTTTTTTTTGGGGCCTAAATAATGAATGAGTAGGCTGAATTATGAAAGATTGATTCAAGGCTTCTGACCCAGAAAAGCAGCCCATTATATATCTTTGGCATAAAAAATAAAAATAAAAATAATAAAAAGAGCATTTGGTCTAGTAATGGATTATCGGACCCATCAAAATATTAAGGAAGAATAATCAGTCTAAAATGACCCTATAATTTCGTTAATGATATTTTTTTGTTAAAGGAAAAAATAAAGTAAGAAGTCTTATAATTTAGTGGCATGATTTGATCTCATTTATAAGGAGAATTCGAGTTAAATCCTCTACCTCTCTTATTGTAACATTTGAATATAAAAAAAAAAAAAAAATGTAAAAAGAGTAATTTAATATTTTTCAAGATTAAGTGAAATACTTGCATTATCGAAATACACATTTCTCAAATTGAGAATTTAAAATAAAAACACTCAAAAGAAGAATGCATTACAAGAAAACAATAATTTAGAACTCAATATTAAAAAAAATCCACTAACACATGTCAGCCACACTTTGTAAGTGTTATCATCATTTAAAAAAAAAAAAAAAACATTTTAAGTGAAACAGGGGATTCTAACACTATGTTTATTAAAAATATTTAAGAAATACATTTTAGGGACATTTTGTCCTGTTAAAATATTCCAATCCAAAGTAGCTACAAATCATTTATATTCATGGACTAAATCTAACAACAATGACAATGTAATCTAGTGGGAGCAAAGGCAGGAATGTTTTGTACTTACTCGTGCTGCATAGACTAGTATCACTATTCGTTAGTATAATTGATAGTTGAGAATAAAAGATTTGAACTCTAAATATATTCATTACCAATAGATAGGAAAAAAAAAAAAAAAAAAAAAACTTCGTTTGTTAGCACATGATTTGGTTTGTTGGGCCTTCGTTTGTTATCGAAGTGTGTCTAGGCCCATCCCCAAACTCTCAGATATAATGTTGCTCGGCTCTGTAGGAGATGGACACGGATATGGGCCTATGTAAAATGTTCCCCTCCCCCTTATTAGCTACTTTTGTTTTTTTTTCATCTTCCATTCAGCATAATTTATATTATCAACAATTTTTTGTCAGACTCAGATAAATTACAGAGGTTGGTGTTATGTCATTGGTATTGATAATGCCAAAATCGTCAGTTGGGTCACTCGTCCAATCCGAAGCATTAGACGATCTTGTAAGACCTGCAAGATGAAAGAGAGATAGATCGAAAAGACCACTGGGTTGTGCCCGGTGGGGAAGCCTCCAATGCTTAAGTTAGTATCAGCCCATATATTATGTATATAGGTAGTGTTTTGTAGTATTTTGTACAAGTTTTTGACATACCTTAGCTAGCGAGACAAATTGTCCATTTTATAGGTGACTTAAGTAGCTGTTGTACATAAATTAGGGTAATTATTACCTTGATTGTAACATTCTTTGTCTTGATGAGAGTTTAAGACCTTTAATGGTCGTTATTGAATATGTTGAGTAGTTATCTTTGATGGCCTACTAATGATGCAAGGTCGTCCATATTAATGGACAACCTTAATGATTTTTTTGGACTCATCAATTGCCTCCCATTCCCAAGTTTGATTTTGCTTTATGTTGGTCAGGCTTAGGGAATATTATTGACTTGTTTAGATTCAGGCCTCTTTATCTTCAACTACCTTCTTCTTAAAGAATGGTAGTATTTTTGTGACGACTTCTTAGTATCTGCCTTTTGAAGGTCTTTTTGGACTTTCGAAGGATCATAGCTTGATCTTGAAAGTGAGCTAATTTCTTTTGAAGATCATTTTTTGTCACTGCTGAAGAGCAGGCTAATTTCTTTGGACGACTATTTTTTATCACTATTAAAGAGCGAGGTGATTTCTTTGGACGACCATCTTTGATCACTTCGATGCTTCTTCTTTTATTCATTTTCTAGTTATCACATTTGATATTCTTGATTTGCATGTGACTTGCGGTTGTGTAAGAATCCTTGTCTGCTTACACTCGTCTAAGGGTATTTAGTCACTTAGCCACTTTTAGGTGACTTACATCTAGTTACAGAGCTTCGTCATTTAGACTTCGTCAGCAATTTACATTGTTCTAGCGGAATCTTGTCATGACAGAATCTTATCACTTAGCCATTTTTTGGTGACTTACATCCATTTAAGGAATCTTGTCACTTGGGTTTCGTTAGTGATTTACATCTGTCCTGGCGGAATCTTATCACTTAGCCATTTTTTGGTGACTTACATACATTTAAGGAATCTTGTCACTTGGGCTTCGTCAGTGATTTACATCCGCCCTTGCAGAATCTTATCACTTAGCCATTTTTTGGTAACTTACATCCATTTAAGGAATCTTGTCACTTAGACTTCGTCAGTGATTTACATTTGTCTTGGCGGAATCTTATCACTTAAGAAATCTTGTCACTTGTTGCTGGAAAGATTCCTTGACGCTATGTCGTTTTAGACCTTTTTGAGGCCATGTTGATATTTACATTAATTAGCACATGCACTTGCCAAGACTTGGTTAAACAAGAATTTTAGAACAATTCATATATAAATAATAAGTTACCAATAGCCTAGGTGGACCTTTTTCTTATTTCCTTGTAATCCTAGAGTGTTACCTCTTTTGTGATCTGTCTAGTAATGCATACAGTTTTGCATGAAACCTTACTAGGTGTAATTTTTATAGACAAATATAAAAGAGACAAAGATAAATGTGTTACCTTAAATAACGATATTATTTTGTCACATAGCCTGATCTTTTTATTGCTGGGATCTTCTTGAAAAGCTCTTCCCTTTTTAAGATGATGAGCTCTTCTCTTTTCAAGATTTTTTTAAGCTTAACATGATACTTCATGTTTAAGGCCTAGATCTCTTTTGCTTCAATTTTTTTTGAAGGCGTAAAAACTAGGCCACGTTTTTGCCCCTGTTCAAACGTGAAAAGTACAATTCTCGTTTGTTGACGACTAAAGGAATGGTCTATCACGATTGGAACCTCTTTTTTTTTTTTTTTTTTTTGGGTGTGCTTTGATGACTATGGTCATTGCTATTTGTAATAGCAATTTCCTCTTCCTTCTTCTTTAATTGTACACTTAAGTCACTTCAATAGTGCTAACTGCATGACAATGTGCAATAACATGCTATACAAGACGAAGTGTATTCTATATGAATCATAGAGAAGTATAAAATTTGAAGCTATTGGATTATATGCTTCTTTAAACTGGTTTTTGTTAGGTGCTTGCACCGTATATGATTTTTAAAGCAATTTAAGAAGATTTTGGTGAGTTGATGGAGATAGTGAAAATTCATTGAGACTTAAATTCATGAGTATATTGTGAACATGATCATCTAGCATTTTAAGTTTAGGAAACTTAATAGAACTTCTCAAATTCATGATGATGAAACATATGCTACTAATAATATAGTCATATTGGTCGTGATAATTGTAACAATTTTATTGCAATATTTTCAACATGTTCCATATATGCATACTTGTAATGATCATGCAAGCTTGATATGCACTTAATTCTAATAAGATAATATTTGGCATGGCTAATTAAAGAGAAAGAAATAAATGAGTTACCTCGACAAGAAACCTTAAATCGCGATACTATTGTGTACGTACCTCGATCTTTTCATTGTTGTAGTCTTCTTGACAAGCTCTCCCTCTTTTAAGATCACTTTTGTTAAGCTTAACATGCTATTTCATGTTTGAGGCTTAGATCTCTTTTGCTTCGTTCTTTTGAAGGTACAAGTACTAGGACACTTTGTTCGTTCAAGGTTATATTTCCTTCCTTTAAGGACGAAGGTTATGTCATGTGCTTCTATTATTACATGCCTAATTAGTTATGCATATACTACAATTTAAAGATAGTACTTATGCTTGACATGTGATCTATTACCATACTTTCACATTCAATAAATATTTAAGCTAATGTTTTAACATCACGCCTCATATATTCCATTGTGTGAGCCATTATGTAATAGACATATATTAGTGTCAACAATTATAGACATATAGCAGTGCCATTATGAAAGAAATATTCGTGATGCTATGGAAAGAGTCTAGGCCTTTCCATGATTTTTGGCCTTTGTACAAAATTACCTTATAATAGTGTCAACAATTATATATAGATAGAGATGTGGTGGTACGTTACTATCATGTCACATACCTCTAATCTTCTTTTTAGCAAGCTCTTCTTGATGCGTCCTCATCCTTAATCCTGTGGACTTGATAGTATATGTACAATCGAGATAGTCTAGTTGCTCTAGTCTAGTGGTTGTACTACATGTACTCTCTTTTGTGCAAAATGTTAGACTAGGAGCAACAATATCAATAAAGAAATTCACAATTAATTAAAAAAAATTCTAACTTAAGGGCGATATATGTTGATGCATCTATGAAATAGCATAATATCCATTAGAGTGTTTACATAACACAAATATGTTTTGGAATTCCTTCTCAAAATTAAAGCAGCCAATATCATTTAGAAAGGTTTGGAATAGTGGGTCACGTTATTATTTGTGAATTAATAATCAATCATATGCTCATAGGATTTCTTCTAAAAGGGGTCTAATTTTTGACGAACTATAACATATGAGATATATATCAAAAGAAAACGATGTTTTGCACATGTAATTAATTAGTTGTGCACGAGCATATGCAAAATTCAGAGAAATAATTTAGCATGCCATGTTTCAATTTCAAAGGAAGCAAGAAGGATCTCAAGCCCAAAAATTATATCTGGCTCCATGCTTTTAGATACCCAAAATTGGGATCATGAAACTTGGAATGTCAATGAGCAACATTTCTTATTTTTAAGCCTATAAGGCAAATATAAAATTTGCAATTTTGCTTGAAACTTACTTTTTAAGGTTTTTTTTTTTTTTTTTTTTTTTTTTGGGCTTTTGATGGAATAATAAAAGAGACTATCTTAAAATTATTTAAGATTGACGGTCAAAAATAGTTGTCATGTTATTTAGAGTAAATGTCTCATGCATATGTATGCTTATAATTCAATATGTTGCCCTATTTATAAAAAGAAAACCGTATAATCTATGGTTTTAATTCTTGGATTTGGGTTTTTAAACTTGGAAGCAAAATAAGAATTGCCCCTCCTCTTTAATATTTGAAGCTATAATCTTGTACGGTAATAAATTTTTGCTTCATTTTCTCTAACGACTAAAAATTGAGATTTATTATTTTGGGCAAAGCAATAATATTGGATTAGTGGATTTCGTTTTTCCTATTTTAGCAAGATGGGAAAGAAGAGCGGTGATAAATCATCTCCCCGGTTACTATGAGAAGAGGGCAAGCAAATTGCAGGTACAGAGCCGGGATGAAGGTAGCTCTCATAATGTGGGTCTCGTTCAGTCAGGCACTACAACTCCGGCGAACACAAAACCAACAGTGGCGGAAAAAGGGGAGGAGGAAAATCAAACCATGGAGGCAGTTACAGAAGTAATTGTGAAGCGAAGTTTGAGGGAGGAGACAGAAACGTTTGGGGCCATAAATGATAATCACTCAATGCCGAAAAATAAGGAAGTGATTATGACTAACGTAAGGTGCAATGATTCTGATTTCCTTTCCAAAAAGGATGAATTTGATATGGTCTTTAACCACTCCAGCTCAGCTAATTGATACGGAATTAATGAGGGCAATATTAGTGGGGAATAGCATTGAAGTGTCCAACATAAATGCTAATTCCATTAAGGCAGCAGAATTGGAATGCAACCAAACTTCTATGATACCAACCCTAGCCGCCTCCATGCAAAATCTTCACATATTTAACGTCCAAATTTACGATATATAATTTTGGTAAGATGGTAGATTTTTGGCTTCATTTTTCTTCAAAACTCAAAATTAGTATCTTTAAATTTGGTAGAATAATGAAAGTTGAGAGCCCTTACCTTAAATGGCCCTTATACTTAAATATTGTAGCACTGAAAATTCGTAACCTCAAACGACAATCTTAACATAAGCATTATTATAAAATAAGGTGCATGAGAGGTAGGTGTTGGGTGTATTAACTGATGGGCCACTAGGTAGATATAAGCATTATGGAAACTCATTTACCATGTAAAGAAGATATCATAGTTTGTAACCGAAGTAATATCTCTTGTTTTTTTTTTTTTTTTTTTAATATTTGCTTTATATTAGTCAAAGGCTGGTTAATGATTCATTTCAAATGACATAAGAAACAATAACTTGAAATTGGTGAATATGATAAGCATGAAAGGCACATGGTGATATGTTGTGCTAGTGGATAACAAAAGGCTTGGCCGTGTGGGTCATCCACCATCTTATTATCACTTTAGCCTCATGAGTATGACACATGGGCTTAAGGATTGCCCCATCTTCTGATGGATGGCCTAGACTAGTTAACATGAGCAATTGAGTTATTAAATAACATACCAAGCACCAAGCGAGTCTGAAGAAAACCACGAAAATTTATCCCTTTTGCGTCCTCTCTTGTCTAGCCCCCTCCTTTACCATTTTGACACTCATAGTGACGTGAAATGTCCACGAGGTATGATTGAAGAAAATTTCAACTCAGATTGGGGGCAGCACGGAGAAGTGGGGCTCAAGGAGCCCGTTGTTGTTGTTACAGACGATGAGTGAGATTTGTTTTTTTGTTTTTTTTTGGAGTGTCTGCGGTAGTGAGGCTTGTCTCGATCCGGCCAAAGATTTTTAAGGATAGCTGGTGGTGTTGTTGCGATGGCCATGAACATATCTATGGATCAGTTAATTGAGATCGTTCATTGGAGTGGCTGTGGTCACTTTTTTGTCTATTGACGTGGGGATATGCATTCTTTGTCGATGGTTTTGGGACGAGCTTAGCATTTTCAGTATCCATGGTCCTAGATTGAGCAAAGTAACATTTTTGTCTCAGGAAGAGCTGAATGGCTAGTCTCTTCCCCACAGACAACGCCAAACTGATGATGCCAAAATCGTCAGTTGGGTCACTCATCCAATCCAAAGTATTAGACGATCTTGTAAGACTTGCAAGATGAAAGAGAGATAGATCGAAGAGACCATCGGGTTGTGCCCGGTGGGGGAGCCTCCGATGCTTAAGTTAGTATCAGCCCATATATTATGTATATAGGTAGTGTTTTGTAGTATTTTGTACTAGTTTTTGACATACCTTAGCTAGTGAGATAAATTGTCCCTTTTATAGGTGACTTAGATAGCTGTTGTATATAAATTAGGGTGATTATTACCTTGATTGTAACATTATTTGTCTTGATGAGAGTTTAAGACCTTTGATGGTCGTTATTGAATGTGTTGAGTGGTTATCTTTGATGGCCTACTAATGATGCAAGTATGGACGACCTTAATGATTTTTCTGGACTCATCAGGTATTATATATGGTAGCTTGTATCCAGAATGATGTACAAGAGTTTTATTCATAACAAATTTCATAGCATTATAAATTTTAATATTAAGTATTTTTTTTTTCTAGAAATAAATGAGTAATGTAGTTGTTGTAAGAGAGCTCAAATAAATTGTTTGTAGATAAAAAAAGTAAATAATACTGCATTAATACTTAAAAAACTCTTAGTTAAATAGATTATATAAATTTATTTAACATGCATGTTGCTGTTGTAATCAAATTTATGAATTAAAACATTTTAAAAAAATTAACTCTTATTAATACAAATTACAAATTAAATAGTATAAAGCTATTATAATCAAAACCATATAATTATTTATAGTATTTTTTAGGTTATATTATTTATTTTGTACTTTAAATATTTCGCAAAGGTCCTTATCATCATCTAGTGGAGGAAATATGATGGCATAGAAAACAAAGTTCATGAAGTTGAGGTCATTTTGATTACGTGGAGCCTATGATATGGATTGATTTCTATTTGATGCCAATATTTTCCTTTCATCAAATGACTAGACATGGCAAAATAGGTAAGAGTTTTTTGACTCGACCCGACCTAACCTGAAAAATACCCAACTCGAACCTAATTTTTTTTTTACCCGAAGCAAAAACGGGTAGACCCGTGACTCGACCCATGTTTTTTGTAGGTCAGCCCGATCCGACCCTCAACCCAACACAAACCTAAACCATTTAAAAAAAAATTTGGGTAAAAAAAAATAAAATTAAAATTAAGACAATATTGGTTTAATTGTTTGTTATGAATTTTAAGGAAACAATTGAGACATTTACATAACTGCATGCAAATTAATTAAAAGACGAATGGTTGAGCATTCTGTAATAAGTAAAGATTTTTAGATATCAAATAGCAAAGTACATGCCAAGATAATTTGGTTACAGTAGAATTAAAAACATAGATTTAAAATTGTAGACATCTGTGAGAAACATTCATAAGTGTAAAAATAATGAAGTCAAAGTATCAAATTAATATAAATTATAAATACTTAGACCTATTTTTTAACAATTTATGTTCAAAATAAACAGCTTTTTAAAATAAATTATGATATTTCCTAGAGTGTGTGTTGCTTAACATTGATATGTATTCATAAAAGAGACCATATATAAATAAGTAAACAATCAAACTTTAATGTGTATCACAAATTGAAATAAAGTGTCAATAGATTATAAAATTAATTTTCAAGATTGTAAATTTCTTATATGTTTTTATCCTTTGTCAAATGAATTATCTAATAAGTTATTTGTAATTTTGTTTTATATTTTGGGATGTTGATATTGTGTAGAAATAAAACTTGTGTATTTGTTTTACTTATCTCTGTGTTATTTTGTTTTAGATAGCAATGTTAGGATTTGTATAATTTTAAAATTATTAAATAAGTTTAACTGAGTTCCTTCTTGATTTAAGTGGTGAATTCAAAGTAATGCATTTTACATCAAGTAATTTGTTGCATGACTTTCCAAATGGAAAATACATGTTGTTTTCTTTATATTAAAATATATATATGAAAAATGACCCATTTTTAACCCACTTAAAATGACCCGTTTTTACCCGCAACTCGATTGACCCAACCCAAACTCAACCCGACCTGCCTGTTTTGCCATGTCTACAAATGACGACAATGACTTTTTGAAATAATTTTGAAAGTACAAGTTAAGGACCACATATGTTAAGGTTGTTATAACTCAACTTCAATATGGTTGCGAGAGCAAACCTAGTCCTCACAAAGAGAAAATACATCCCCTATCTTGATGAACCCGTGAGCACAAAAAAAGATATTTTTATTGGGTGTGACTTGTGGGCCTAAACTTGTAATCATAGAGCTTCAAATTAAACCATATCATAGTAAAGTTTATTGAGGCAAATTTTCACAGAGGTGCCTAAGAGCTGAGCAGAGGTTCTGGTTGTTAACCTGAATGAGTCATTTGTGAAGGGTCGATGTACAGGAAGTTCGAAAGTTCCAAAGCTAGTTTGCAACGGTGAGTTCAACTATTGAGTGTATCTATTTAGTAACAAAGTTTGATTTGTGGTGTCACCCTTATAATGTGTTTTCCTTTGGAGACTGACTGTGATTAGTAACAAAGTTTAAGTCATAATGTAAAAGACTGACTGTGATTAATAACTTTTTGTAATGTCCAATTGTCCATTACAATAAAACAACTTGATCAATTAATCCGCTTCATAGTTGTTTGGGGGTCTAAAACTTCTTCTTCTTTTTTTTTCTTTCTTTTAAAAAAAATAATAATAATAATTCAGTTATGAACTAAGAGACTAGCTCACAGCAGCCATACAAGTTGTCCACCAATAGAATGCCAAGATGAATGTACTTTATTTCCACAAGAAATATCAATTTTTTTGGCAATTTGAACAAATTTGATAAACACTGATATCCTCGTGAATATAATAATAATCGATGACAGATAAACACTGTGAACAGTTAATTTATTTAGTCGTAATAAATAAATCTAATTTAACTTTATTTTATTTCTGTTTCTCAGGGGCAATGATGACAAAAAAGACAAAAAAAGATTATTGCAAGCAAACATGGCCCAAAATAAAATCAGTTTCCTGATTTTTCTCAACATAATTTTGCACGTTCTATGAAATGCTTCAATTGGTCGAGGTAATTTCTACCTCAACAATTTCATTTGACGTACTTGCAGTAGCAATTTCAGATTGTCTCAGTATCTCAGAGTCATTAGTGATGCCATATCTCTCCCCCAAAATACTTATTGTATTGTACAATTCAAGCATTGTTGGCCTTTGAGCAGGTGAGGGCTTAAGACAAGTACATGCAATTCTGAGGATTTGAAAGACTTCACCATCAAATCCTTGGCCAATCAAAGATTTATCAATAACACTAGAGATGTCACAAGAACTTGTCAAAAGGTGAGTAAGCCAATCAACCAAACTCTCACACAAACTGTTTGGATAATTATCAATTTGAATGAGTTCATTCCCTGTAATTAACTCAAGAAGCAAAGCTCCAAAGTCATAAACATCCTTTTTGATAAAACCCAACTCCCAAACCCCATGGTCTACAAAAGAGCTATTGCTTGAGTCAGTCTCATTCGAATCCATGAACATTGCCCCTTCAAAAGTTGATATTTTTGCCCCTCCAAAATTTGATATCTTGGGCTCAGAATTGTTATCAAGTAAGATACAGTTTGAACTCAAGTTAAGATGGACTACTTGAAAATCGCACTTATGGTGAAGCCATGCTAAGCCTCTTGCTATCCCCATGGCAATTTTGATCCTCAAAGGCCATTCCAAGATCTTATCATTGCCTTCCCTTACATGTAGCCAATCATAAAGATTGCCATTCGATATATATTGGTACACTAGAAGCTTTTCCTTCCTGTCTCTGCAGAATCCCAAAAGGGGAACTATGTTATTGTGTCTCATTGTACCCAGTGCCAATAGCTCACATATGAATTGTTTTTCAAAGGATTGACAACCATGTAACCTCTTAACTGCAAGAAGTGAACCATTTGGAAGCATTCCTTTGTACATCACCCCAATCTTTCCCAACCCAAGGGCGTTGTTTGTGCTAAACTTGTTAGTTGCCTCACTGAGTTCTATAAAGTTCATTTTAGTAACCATTCCCTCCAACTGAGAAACTTGTAGATCAAATAATTTGCCACTGAATTTAGTACCAATTTGAAGTTACGACAAAATTTATCACATGAATGTTTCATTTAAGAGACTGTATGATTGCATTATTTTGATCATTGTTTCACTTATCAATTTGGTAAGTCTTGAACTTCAAAAAAATATATAAAAACAAAGCAAACAATATATTTCTTTGGGGGAAAAATAAACAAACCCCCTATGATACTCATGGGAAGTCCTAAAGTTTTAAGTGTGACACTTAACCCCATAAGGTTTTATTTTGTGTGTAAAATCTTACACATTCATGAAAACAAATCGTAAAAATGTTACACATTCATGATTACAACTTTCCATATTATTTTCATATAAAACAGTACAAGTGTACAACATGAGGTTTTGTGTTCACCCAAAATCCCAAGGGACAAAAGTGTTACACTCAAAACCAGCAGGGAGTGAAGTGTTACACGATTTCATGTTTTGATGAAAAACCTCGTGGGGTTTTGTATATTTTTTCGAAAAAGTTGAAACATGGAATTGAAATAAGTTTCTTAATTTTAGAAGAGTGAGAGGGAGTACCTTTTTGCTTCCTTCTTGCAGGAGCCCTTTCGTTTGCAACTGAATAAATTGATCAGCTTCTTTATTCGCGTTCTTAGTACCCTTCTTTGACAGTGTCATCTTCTTAGCCGTTTTCTTGTGAATCATGAAGCCGCATATTGGGAGAAAAAAAAAAAAACCAATACCAAAACTGTAGAAAACACATAGCCAGCTAGAAAACCACTTTTGAATGAAAATTCGAATCTCCATCTTGGACAGGGCTTCGAAGGCCTTCCACAAAGTTCTTCGTTGTTAGCAAAGCTCTCGGCTGTAATAAATTCACTGTCAAAGACAGAGACTGGCCCTGACAATTGATAGTTTGAAACATTGAGGCGTCTCAAATGATTGAGGTTGCTCATTTCGGGAGGGATTTCACCGGTGAGCTGGTTGTTGTCAAGTTCAAGAAAATTTAGAAAACTGCAATTGCCGATACTCTTCGGGATTTCGCCAGAAAATTTGTTAGTGGAGAAGATGAGTGATATGACGGGAAAAACTCAGCTATGTCAAATGGAAGGGGTCCTGTAAGTTCATTACCGGAGAGGTCTATATAAGAAAATCAGAGAGCTAGGGAAGAGAGAGTAAAAGCTAGAGAGGAAAGATTGAAAAATGAAATTCTGTAATTGTATTGATTGACCCAAAAACTTATTGTACAATGTATATATATACTACAATTCACACGAGAGCACAACTGCTAAAACTAACGCCACATTATACGGATCCACTCTAACTACCTATCCAACCAATTCTAGTATTACACGTGTCCATATATACATCTTCTAATTAACTTAAACTAAACCACAAGTCGTATTCCAGAACTCAGACATCTCAGTCGTTTAGCAAGCTTCATATATATTCTTCCAATGCCCTGTTTCACTGCCCTGCCTGAGCTAATCCTTCAAACACCCTTCACTTCAATGCTTCCATCTGTCTTCTTCTTCTTCTTGTTCTTATTAGTGCTTTTATCTAAACTTTGACATTCCCCCTCAAGATGAGAAGTTGAACTATGTATGTTCACCACACTCATCTTGCCTAACAAGTATCTCAATTGTTGACTGTTGAGAGCTTTTGTAAGCAAATCAGCCAACTGAGAGTGCGAAGGAGTAAAGAGCAGCCTCACAACATTTTCTTGCACCCTATCTCTTACTACATGGTAGTCTACTTCTATGTGCTTGGTGCTCTCATAAAACACTAGGTTTTCCCCAATATAATTTGCAGCTTGGTTATCACAAAACAATATAGTAGGTTGAGGATGATGAATCTCTAAATCTTTCAACAATGCTAATAGCCAAGTCATTTCACAAACAGTAACAGCCATTGCCCTATACTTTGCTTCAGCAAAAGATCTAGACACTATGGACTGTTTCTTGGACTTCCATGATATGAGAGAATCATTCAAAAAGATGCAATAACATGTGGTTGATCTCCTGGTATCAATGCAAGAGGCCCAATTAGCATCTGTGTAGGCCTTCAAATGAAAATCAGATGCAGTTGATAGGAAAACACCTTGACCAGGACAACTTTTGATGTATTGTAGCACTTTATATGCAACATCTAAGTGAGGTTTCCTAGGTTTTGACATGAACTAACTTAGTTTATGAACATGATATGCAATATCTAGCCTAGTGATAGTCAGATAAAGCAATCTGCCCACCAACCTTTTGTACACTCCAAGATTAGCTAGCAATTTTCCTTGAAACTTGCTTAACTTCAAATTCTGCTCCATTGACACCTTGCTAGGCTTACAAGCTGACATTCCAGCATCCTTCAAGACTTCCAAAGCATATTTTCTTTGACACAAAGTGATACCTTTGTCCGATCTAGCTATCTCAAGTCCAAGAAAATACTTCAAGCCTCCAAGATCTTTAAGTTTGAAGTGCTGATCTAGAGAAGTCTTAAGCTCCTCCACTGCTTGAACATTATTGCTAGCTATGAGAATATCATCAACATAAACCAGCAAAGCTATGAAGGAATCATTGAACTTCTTTGTGAACAAAGAGTAGTCAGTTTTGGAGTGTTTGAAACCATGATGCTTAATGACAGAACAAAACTTTGCATTCCACTGCCTTGAAGCCTGTTTAAACCCATATAAAGACTTGTTCAATTTGCAAACAACATTCCCCCCTTTGTTGTGAAAGCCTTGAGAGAGTTGCATCCTCCTCATGAAGATCACCATTCAAAAAAGCATTATTGACATCTAACTGAGCTAAATGCCAACCTTTCACAGTAGATATGGCCAAAAGTGTCTTCACAATAGTTAACTTAGCAACTGGTGAGAAGGTATCAGTAAAATTCAGCCCTTCATTTTGAGTGAATCCCTTAGCAACTAACCTTGCTTTATACCTCTCCATAGAGCCATTAGCCTTGTATTTTACCCTAGACCCATTTACAGCCAATTGCCTTTTTATTTGAAGGCAAAGGGGTAAGGATCCAGGTATTATTGGAAACCAAAGCATCAATTTCAGTACTCATGGCTTCTTGCCATTTAGGATCCTTATCAGCCTCATGATAGAATCTTGGTTCAGGAATAGAGGTAATGGCAGAACAAAAATTGGCATATGAAGAAGAGAGGAGGAAAGTATCAATATAATTAGAAAGAGGATACATGGTAATGACCAAGGAAGCACCTGACTTGCTGAATGGATTAGATTGGGAAAGTTCAGTAGACATGATACTGCTGCATTTGTAATCTTGTAAGTAGGGAGGAGGTTTGGTAGGCCTATATGATCTTCTTAGGGAAGGTGCTATGTCTGGTTGAACTATATCTGGTTCTTGAGGAAGGGGTAAAGAATTAGATGCTATAGAACCTGGTGAGACAATATCAGAAGAAGCAGAAGCTGGAATGATAGATTCTGGTATGGTTGAATCTAATATAACAAGAACAAAAGGATCTAAAGTTGAATCAGATACATTTTAAAGACCAGAATCAGAAGATGGAACATGTAAAGGAGGTGTAAGAGGTTCTGAAAACATAGGATCATGTGGAATAGCCACATTAGGACAGATATGAGGAAGTGAAATGGAAGTATGTGGGGAATAGGCTGGAGAAATGAAAGGGAAGTCAATTTCATGAAAAGAAACATCCCTTGAAATGAAAATTTGTTTTGTAAGCAAGTTTAACAACTTGTAACCCTTAACACCAAAAGGGTACCCAAGAAAAACACAAGGAATAGACCTAGGTGAGAACTTAGACCTATTGTGAGCCAATGTGGAAGCAAAACAAGGGCTGCCAAAACCTTTTAAAAGATGATAAGAAGGAACCTTGCCATAAAGCTTCTCAAAAGGGGTTTTATGATCCAAAACAACACTAGGTAGCCTATTTATGATGTAAACTGCTATCAAAACACAATCTCCCCAATAGCAAAGTGGTATGTTAGACTAAAATTTCAATGCTCTTGCAATGTTTAAGATGTGTTGATACTTTCTTTCCACTATTGAATTTTGTTGTGGAGTAGCAATACAAGAATGTTGATGAACAATCCCATGTTGAGCATAAAAATCTTTGAGGAAAAACTCTTAAGCATTGTCAGTTCTAAACACTTTGATATTAGTTTGAAATTAAGTATGTATCATTTTGTAAAATGAAATCAGCAAAGGCCTAGTTTCTGATTTAGATTTTATAAGGTAAACCCATGTTGACCTTTTAGCATCATCTACAATGGTAAGAAAATATTAAAAACCATCATGAGTTGCTTTGGCAAAAGGTCCCCATACATCATAGTTAATCAAATCAAAGGCATGATCAGATAAGTGATTGGAGTTGGGAAAAGGTAAACGTTTATGCTTTGCAATTGGACACACAACACAATCTTTATTTGAATGAAAAGAAGACATATCAGATACACAGTGTTGAAGTTTTTCATCAGAAGCATGTCCTAGTCTAAGATGCCACAAGTAAGGCTTAGTTACAATGGGAACATGAGAGATATAATTAACAAAAGACTTCAAAACTGACTCTAGGATAGTAGAAGCCTCTGAAATGGACTTGCAATTGTCTGAAGCTTGCAGCAAGTGCATATTATTATGAAGCTTACCCAATCCAATCATTTTCCAACAAGTAAGGTCCTGTATGCAACAATAATTGGAAAGAAAAACCAAGCAACATGACAATGATTTGGTTAATTTGCTTACTGAAATCAGATTAAAGAAAAGGTTGGAACATAAATGACATCCTCAAGAATTAAGGATGTTGTAACCTGGACTGTGCCTATGTGTGTGGCCAGGACTTTTTCACCATTAGGTAAATGTACAAAGGAAGAGATTGAACTAGTGATCTTATTAAACAATGAAATTGAATGAATAATGTGATCAATAGCCGCTGTATCAAGAACCCAAGTTTTTTCATTATAAGCTATTTTGTTTGAAGGATTTTCATTTAAGATTGAATTCTTCAAACTAAGGCAAGTAGGATCCTGGAAAGAAGCACAAGAAATACCTAATAATGCTGAATTTGTTGAGTGAATGGCATCAAAAGTGGCAGAAGATGATGCATGAGAACTCAACAAAGATAGCAGCTGCTGGCATTATTTAGATGTGAAAGGAAAAGACCCTGACTGTGATGCAGCCTCACACTGACTAGAATCACCATCAAGACTCACTTGATTGGCCATGGAAACTTTGCCCTTTTGCTTATATCCTGGTGGAAAACCAATCAACTTGTAGCATTTCTCCATGAATTGACCAGGTTTGCCATAGTGATTGCATATAGGCCTACCCTTTCCTTTTGTGTTCTTCCTAACTTGATTAAATGCTTAAGTCTTGACTGCAAGAGCAGTTGAATGAACTGAATGCCCTCCATTGAAACCTAAAGCCCTCTGTCTCTCCTCTTGTATTACCAAAGAGAAAGCTTTGTCAATAGAGGGACTTGGTTCCATCATCAAAATCTGAGCTCAAACTTGTGAATAAACCTCATTCAAGCCATTAAGGAACTGCATCAAAGAATCTTGATGATGAAATAGTGTAATTTTGTCATTCACACCACAGACACACTTGCCACAAGAACAACATGGTAAGGGCTTGAGATTAAGCAATTAATCCCAAGAATAAGCTTAAAGATCAGTGAAGAAAGTAGTCACTGTTGCATCTCCTTGCATGATCGTTGAAATCTGCTTTTGAAGTTGTGAAATCTGTGGACCATTTTCTTGCAAGAAAAGATTCTTCAATGAATTCCAAACCTCCATTGCAGTGTTTTTGTAAATCACACTACCAGAAATGTGAAGCGAGACTGAATTCAATATCCATGAAGAAATCATGGAATTGTTCTTTGACCAAGCAATTTTTTCCAAAGGAGTGATGGCCATGGAAGCTGTTATAGAGCCATCCACAAAACCTAGCTTACTCTTCGCATCCAATGCCATACGCATAGCCCTAGCCCAATTGGGGTAATTGTCTTCTGTCAAGGGCTGAGTGACAAGAATTGCACCTGGTGACTCTCCATGGTGCAGAAAAAATGGACTCCTCAGGTCCTTCATTGGAGAGAGATCATGATGAGCAACAGATGGAGAAGATGAAGTTTGAGAAGTTTGATCTTGGTTAGCCATTGATAGAAACACAAAGCTCTGATACCATATAAGAAAAACAGAGAGCTAGGAAAGAGAGAGTAAAAGCTAGAGAGGAAAGATTGAAAAATGAAATTTTGTAATTGAATTGATTGACCCAAAAACTTATTGTACAATGTATATATATACTACAATTCACACAAGAGAGCACAACTGCTAAAACTAACTACCTCCACAATATACGGATCCACTCTAAACTACCTATCCAACCAATTCTAGTATTACACGTGTCCATATATACATCTTCTAATTAACTTAAACTAAACTACAAGTCATATTCCAGAACTCAGACATCTTAGTCATTTAGCAAGCTTCATATATATATTCTTCCAATGCCTTGTTTCACTTCTCTACCTCTCTGCTTGAGCTAATCCTTCAAACACCCTTCACTTCAATGCTTGCATCTGTCTTCTTCTTCTTGTTCTTATCAGTGCTTTTATCTAAACTTTGACAATCTAACTCTTGTAAACTAGAGCAGTTTTTAATGCCCCGAGGGAACTAGCCCCTGAGCATTATGTTGTTGAGTCGAATACTGAGGACCTTATTCTCATTAGAGTTCCAGCATTCAACTCTAGTAAATCTACAAATGGAACCTTCGGTTTTGTTGCTGAAGTACCATGAATCTTTAAGGCGGTTGTAAAGGTCTTCAAGTGAATCTTTGATTGACTTCAAGTAGTAGATATCATTCTTTGAGCCATTGCCCATTTCAAGAGCATTCAGAAATGACCAAACAAAGATTATGTGAAAAAGAGCTCTCAAAACTCTAGAATTAAGAGCCATTTAATTTGCTTGTGAGTGTCTTCCAATAAAAAAACGCAGACGTTAGAAGCCTTATATGTAACAACATATAAAGCGAATTAAAAGATAAAAACAAAATCAATTTCCAAGAAATTTCATTAGTTCTTGAATCTTGATATTGGTTTGGAAGATGTAGTTGGCTGAGTACTAGAAAGTTAGTATATTAGTTGGCTCAGTGTACTGTGTAAATTGCCAAGTCAAGCAGAGATACCAGTCAAAGAACTAGACATGGCAAAACGGGCAGGTTAGGTTGGGTCAATCGGGTTTGCAGGTCATTTTTAAACGGGAAAATCAGGTCACAGGTCAATCGGGTTGCGGGTCGGGCCAGTTGACTTGTATTTTTCAAACAAGGTTTTTTTTTTTTTTTTTTTTGAAATAGATGCAATTTGTCAATCATTTATCAATTCCTCAATTGTGATTAGATTCTCATTGGTGATACTGTTACCAATTACCACTAGACGCTTGATACCCAAATTTGGTGCAATTCTTGTTCTAGCTTTCTAGAAGCTAATCTTGGTATAATTTTCAATTTGTTTAAAGTAGGAAGAGAAAATGAAGGTGGCAAATAAAGAATGACAAACTATAATAGAGTACAATCAGCTGATATATACATCCAATTTAGTAATTTACCAACACGTATAACATGCACATGTATTGTACACTAATATTAAAGAATTGGGATTTCCCTTGCTCCTCAATTCTCACCAAAGCCAAAAGACACTACGGTGCTGATGTGAACACATCAAAAGCACAATTCGTGCTCCTCTTAAGGATTGAAAGAACTAAGAAGAAAAGAGTAGAGGCACAAACAATGATAGAGAGAAAAGAGTATAGGGCAGAGGCGGAGCTGAAAGTGTAGAGGTAGAGAGGCGCAAGCTTGAAAGTGAAAAAGTATGGAAGTGTGAAATGAAGGGCAGAGGGCCAGAGGCGCAATGCAAGAGGTGAGCAGAGGAAGTCAGGAACTGACTTACTGAGGAGGCTTTGACGCTTTGGCCCTTGTGGATGTGGCTGTCATGTTTCAGACTTCAGTGTTTCACACTTTCACTCTTTCATGTTTGTGAGTATGTGATTGAATTGTACCTTTGATAATTCCGTAAGACAACACACACACACAGAGGGAATGGGGACAAAGGCATAATATCACACAACTTATTCACTACAAAAGCCGGTAACTCTTGTAGTGTGTATGAAGGCTTTATACCTGTTTTTGAACTCACTCTTAAGCGATGTGGGATTACAACTAAGCTAGTCAAGCTCATTAGATTTTTTTCTTTTTTTTTTAATGGTTGTGTTGTTGTGTAACACTGTAACTTGTGTTGTCTTGTCTAGAGACTAGTTGTCTCGTCTAGAGACTAGTTGTCTCATTCTCTCTTGTCAATTTGTCATGGCTGTGGAGGCAGTTGAGAGTTGAAGCTTTAATGCTTTATTGGTTGTGATTCGTGAAGTTTTAATGCTTTGTTGAATATTGCATTGGTTTGGTTATGGTGCTTTGTGCTTTATGTAATTAGTATCAGGACGTAGTTTAAATATTTTTTTAGCGAAATTTTTTTAACGGGTCAGGTCACAGGTTATTTGGGTCGGGTCGGATCACAGGTCAACCCGTTTTTGCATCGGGAAAAAAAAAATCGGGTTTAGGTCAGGTATTTTTCAGGTCAGGTCGGGTCGGGTTAGAAAATTTTGACCCGTTTTGCCATGTCTACAAAGAACGCAAGTAGATAAATTCAAATGCTGCATACGAAGTCAATGGGTTTGAAAAGGAGACAGACATGGCCAGTGGCAAAGCTAGAGGGGAGCCAGACTTTGAAAATTCCTACTAATAGTGCTATTAAAACTAAAAATTATCATAAATTTTCACTAGTGCTATTAAAACTAAAAATTATCTTAAATTCTCACTAAATTTACTTATTAGCCCCCCAGGATTTTGAAGAAAAGAGGACTGGATTTTAGTTACTCATTCAAAGAATTAGTGTTATTTTTAAATCCATTGGGCCTCCCTCAAATTTTAAAATTGATTCATATAAACCCTTTACCAAAAAAAAAAAAAAAATTATATCAGTTTCTCTTTATCTGTGTTTATGTTTGAGATATATGCGCGTTACTCTAAAAAATGGTCTATCAGTTTTTGTTTTTGACTTTTGAACCTTTACAACTTTCTATTAGGGTACGTTTGGTAAATTGTAACGGTAATTACAAGACAAAAATTTACAAATTACACTCCCAAAGTTTCGGGTGATTGGATTTTTCACCCTGAAGTTTTAGAATTTAGATTTTACCCTCTAACGTTTGGGGGTGTTTGGATTTTACACCTTGACGTTTTACCTCTTATATTTCAAGAGTAATTGGATTTTATTCTCTAAAGTTTAGAAGTGTTTGGATTTTACACTCCTAAAATTTTAGAATTTTGGGGTGTAAAATCCAAACACTTTTGAACTTTAGGGGGTAAAATTCAAAGTTTGAAATTTCAGGGTGTAAAATCCAAACACCCTCAAACTTTAGGAGTTCAATTTGTAATTTGCAATTTTTATTTTATAGTTTTATTTTTATTAAGTTTTTGAGTTGAGTAGTTGCTAATTGGGCTAGGCTAATTAAAAGGGAATGGGTCTAAGTTTTTGGAAGAGGGAATCACAATTCCAAAAATAAAAAAAATATAACCAATAAATTTTTTTTTTTTTTTCCTCTGGGCCAGGGGGGTCCAAATTTTTCTTTTTCCTTTTTTTTTTTTCTTAGGGCCGGGGCCGCTAGGGTCCGTCCCTTCATCCATTTGCTGGTCAGTGTTTAGCAAGAAAACGCAGGGGTAAAGAGCCGTACGTGTAACCACTTAGAAACAGACATATTGAAACAAAATCCTTTCCCGGAAATTTCAGATTGGAAAATAGATCATTTCCATTAATTCTTGGAGCTTCAAAGAATATATAAAAATTGATGCCAAGTCAAAACTACTAGATTAAGTATTTTTCCAAAAGTGGTTGCTGAGTCTAATTTTCCAAGTCATTGCACCGTCAAGAACGCTAGTTGAGACTCCAGAGCATGGAACACGAAGTCAATAAACAGTGCTGTCAAATTAATGCATGTAAACGAAATTTCTCTGAGCTTGTCCAACAATCTGTTGGTTTCGTGCAATTTGGGTGGAGGATATGTCCCCACCAATTGTTTTCTTTTGTTCCTATTGGCATTCATCCTCACAGTTTTTAATCAACAGAACTTTGTAGGCAGAGTCTAGTTTATTGAAAAAGGGTTTTATGTTCAAATCATTTTTGTGACTTATAATGTTGAAAAAATCTTAGACGTGGCAAAATGGGCGGAACGGGTCGGGTTCAGGTCGGGTCAATTGGGTTTGCGGGTCAAATAGGTCATGGGTCTAAACGGGTCAATCGGGTTGCTGGTCGGGTCGGGTCGGGTTGGCCAGTATTTTTCAAACAATTTTTTTTTTTTTTTTTCAATTACAAAAACAAATCAATAACAACTTATTTAGAGAGAATGAATAAAATCAATTAAACAAATGAATTGCACTTAGTGCCATTTGTTAATATTTTTCCAATTCTAACAGTTTTGAGTATGACAAAAATTATTTATAGTCATAAATTCATGATAAAAAAAGTCTTCAATGTTAATAGTTCATTGTCAAAATACATATAATTACAAGTTTACATCTTCAAAAAGAGATAGATCTTAAAACAAATAAAACAAATAAGCCAGCAAAGTAGCAAGTTATCAGTCTTCTTAAGTGTACATGTTCCTATTGCATTTAAAATAATAGTAAAGTTAGATTACTTAGAAAGATAAACTAAAAAAAAAAAAAAAAAGATTTAAAAATAAACATAACATATTAAATAAAAAAGAATAAGTAAATATTTTATAAGAATTACACCTCAATCTTAATCTACTCAGCTTTGATAGTAGATTTAGCACTGCAAATATTTATACTTGCAAATTGTAGCTCAAGTTGGCCAATTTCGTCAGCATCTTCATCTACAATACAATATTTTAATATAACTTAATGTACCATGAAAATAAATCAATAAAGAATTAAAATTGTACAATTATGACTATAAAAAAATTAAATTTTTTTCAAGTTCATATAACCAACTTTTAATACACAATGTAGCTTCCACATTGAAGTGAGGCGTGAGGAAGGTTTTGGGTTTGTATTGTGCTGTGCATTTGTGCATTTTGTGCTTCAGCTTTGGACAATGGACATGGACTACAGCTGCATTGAATGAGATTTTTTTTTTTTTTAATGGTTGTGATAGCCTTGTTTAACGTGTTGTGTTGTCTTGTCTCCCTTTGAGTCCTGTTAAGCATTGAAGGTTGATGCTTAGCTCTTGCCTCTTCTTATTGGTTAATGGTTATAACTTTATATCCATAATATATCATTCATTACTAGTTTTGATACTTGGTGCTTTATGCATATAGTATCAAGATGTAATTTAAATTTTTTTTAGCGAATTTTTTAACAGGCCGGGTCACGGGTTATTCGGATTAGATCGGGTTGATTTGCAAAAGATCGGGTCGGGTCACGGGTTAACCCGTTTTTATTTCGGGTCAAAAAAATCAGGTTCAGGTTAGGTATTTTTCGGGTCGGGTCAGGTAGGATCAGAAATTTCTGACCCGTATATGTCTAAAAAATCTTATTTAATACCAAATGGAAAATTCTATTTTCACCTCAAATAATAATATAGCGGATTTATTGATATATCACACAAATTTATTGGGAATTCCATGCACAAGAATTATTATTTTTTATTTATTTATTTTTTTAAGTTGTCCCAATGAATAAAGCAATAAACAATAACCAAGCACAACATTTTGGCAAATGGAAAACCAATGAAGAATTCCTTCAAAGAAAAACCACTCCAGTATCCAATTGCATAGAAAATTCACTGGAAGAACCAATTACAATAGTCTACTTGAAAAACATTTATGCAATTGGTCTCTCTTTGTAACCTCAACAAATGTCCGGTTTCCCCTTCCCACTGCAGTGGCTCCAAAACCTCTAGAATCCTTATTTTTTTTAATTCTTATTTCAGGGGATAAAGATAACAAAAAGACAATGAAGGGCAGAAAAAAGATTATATTAAGAAAACGAAATCCAAATAACGTTTGGGACAGCAAATATGTTACATATGTTTCGAAATGTGAAAGCTACACTTGGTATGTCATGCTTCAATTGGTCTGTGCAATTTCCACCTCAACAATTTCATTTGAGCTACTTGTAATAGCAATTTCAGATTGCATCAATATCTCAGAGTCACTTGTGATGTTGTATCTCTCCCCAAAAGTACTTATTGTATTGATTTCAATTGAGCTACTTGCAATAGTAATTTCAGGTTGCATCAATATCTCAGAGTCATTTGTGATGCCATCTCTCTCCCCAAAAGTACTTATTGTATCGTACAATTCTAGCATTGTTGGCCTTTGACTAGGGAAGGGGTTGAGACAAGTACATGCAATTGTAAGTAACTCAAAGATTTCATCATCAAATCCCCTTCCAATAAGAGAATTATCAATAACACTATCAAGATTAGATGAATTGCTCAAAAGGTAAGTTATCCAATCAAACAAACTCCCATTAAAACCGTATGAAAAACTGTTAATTTCAATGGGTTCCTTTCTTGTAATTAGCTCAAGAAGTAAAATTCCAAAGTCATAGACATCCTTTTTAACAAAACCCAATTCCCATACCCCACTATCTACAAAAGAGCTATTGCTTGTGTCGATGACATTTGAATTCATGAACATTAACCCTCCAGAACTTGATATTTTTGCCCCACCAAAATTTGATATCTTGGGCTCAAAATTCGTATCTAATAAGATAGAGTTTGAACCCAAGTTGAGATGGACCACTCGGAAATCATACTTATGGTGAAGCCATGCTAGGCCTCTTGCTATCCCAATTGCAATTTTAGTCCTCAAAGGCCATTCCAAGATCTTATCCTTGAGTTCTCCTTTTCCTACATGTAGCCAATCATAAAGGTTGCCATGCAATATATATTTGTACACTAGAAGTTTCTCGTTCTGTTCACTGCAGTATCCCAAGAGGGGAACTAGGTTATCGTGTCTCAATATACCCAGAGCTGATAGCTCAGATAGGAATTGTGTCTCATAAGATTGACAATTATTTAACCTCTTAACCGCAAGAGGCCAACAATTTGGAACCACTGCCTTGTACATCATCCCAATCTTTCCCATTCCAATGACATTGTTTGTGTTGAAATTGTCAGTCGCTTCACTAATTTCTGTAAAGCTCATTCTAGTAACCATTCTCTCCATCTGTGAATCAAATCATTTGCCATTTTTGCATTAGTGCTAATCAGAATTTATATAACAAAATTTAACACAGATGTTTCTTTTAAGTGGTTGTAGGAACTGCCTACTTGTGACAAATTGAGGAGAAAGTACCTCATTGGAGATCATTTCATGAAGGTGGTATATTGTATAACAATTGCATACAATACACGTCTCACATACAGATGCATCCCATTCTTGCAGGGTCTATGCCCATGTGAGAGGAGCATTATTTGCAAGTATTAAAAAGTAATAAATCTCATCTCATGAGGCAGCCCTCTCATATTTTGTTCTTCCTTAAATATCTATGGCACCCAAATGTGAGAGGGGCTCTCATAACATAATTTTTCAAAGGGCGAGAAGCAGAGAGTAAGGATGATCATTTAATGTTGAATCGAAAGGATCACGAATATGCAAGTAAAGCTTTCTCTGTGGCAGTGTATATAAGAGGGCTTCTTTGATATTTTTAACATTGTTTTGGATTGTAATTAGGAGACAAATATATTTGTCATTTTTTCTTTTGAAAATAGTCTATTGCTATCATGTATTGGACAAAAAGAAACATAAAGATGGAAACAAACAGGCTCTAAGAGATTACCATAATGTTCTTGCTTCTTTCACCAGCGGAACACCATCGGGTTCCTGCTTTCATTAATTTCTTGTTCTTCTTGGTTATTGCCTTCTTCACAAGCAATATTGGCGTATTATGAAACATGACAACTACCACTGTGACCATAGCGACAATCCAGCCTACCACAAATCCTTCTTTGCATAGAACAATAAACTTCTTAGGAGAAGGTTTGCAAGGTTCCAACGGAGCCCCACAAAGTCCCAGATTATTTGCATAGCTCTCTGCAGGAATGGTAAGATCGGAAAACACAGGCACCGGCCCTGATAAGAGATTGTTAGCAACACTAAACGTGCCGAGACTCCAAAGCTGGTTAATTTCTGGAGGGATAAATCCCGTTAGCTGGTTGTTGTCAAGTCGAAGGACACTTAGATATGTGCAATTCACTATGCTCTTAGGGATTTCACCAGCAAAATTGTTGTATGAGAGATCAAGGGAGGTCACGTTCGGGAGCAACAAAGATATGTCAGATGGTATGGTGCCTGTAAGCTCATTACCTGACAGGTCCAGACCCGCTATCAACGTGCAGTTCTCGATTTCCCGAGGAAAGTGGCCCTTTAACCCCATGTTCTTCAACTTGATATTTAATACTTTGTTTTCATCAGAGTTCCAGCATTCGACCCCAACAAATTCACAGACGAAACCTTCTGTGTTGTTGCTGAAATTCCATGATTTGAAGTAGTTGTAAGGGTCTTCTAGTGAGTCTTTAATCGACCTCAAGCAGTAGATATGAGTCTCTGTGCCATTGCTTATTTCAAGAATGTCCAGAAATGACCAAGCAAATATGTGAAGTAGAGCTATGACGAGTTTGGCACTATGAGCCATTTGCTTCTGAGTGTTTAGTAAGAATACTCAAGAGGTAGAAAGCATTGCACGTAACTAGTTATAGAGAAATATCAAAACAATCATTTCCAAGAAATTTCAAACTGGAAAATTGATCACACGCGTTAATTCTTTAATTCTCGAAGAACATATAAGAAAAAGTAGTTCGGAAGAAATGGCCGAAATTTGAGCCTTTGTCTTTTTGGAGGAACGTAAAAAAGTAATTGATGAGTCAGAAGTCAAAAAACAAAATGAGAATGCTGAGTCTATTTTTCCAAGTCATTGCACCGTAAAGAACGGTAGTCGAAAGTCAAGAGCACGGAAGTCGAAGTCCCCCTTCAAAAAGCTAGTAGCAACTTCAGCTCATTGAAAAAGAAGTCAATAAACAATGCTCAGTCAAATTAGTCACTTAAGCTGAATTTCTATGAGATTATCCAATAATTGTCCTTGTGCTTAAAAACTAGGTTGCGTGGACACGCCATTTTTGGCATCATGTCGGTGTCAGACACCAGAACGGGTACGACTTGCCGGATTCTAGCATCTGGCGAGTGTCTTTTTTTTTTTTTTTTTTTTTTTTTTTTTTTTTTTTTTTTCAGATATTAATTTTGGTGAATGGGTCATGGGTGTACTGTTACTCACTTATATAAGTTATAAGTTATAACGCGTTTGATTGTTTTTTTTCTTAATCCCACTCTCACAGTCTCACTGTCCCAGTGTCACTGTTACTGTGTTTCTTTACTTAGCCTTCCCCCCCCCCCCCTATAAATTATAATGTTTATTATGAATTTAGTGATTTTTATTTTTATTTGTCCTGCTATAGTTTTATTTATTTATTAAAGTTAAATATTGTAGGTGATTTTACTAAAATGAATTATTGTACTACTTTGGGTGTTAGTTTACTTATTTGTAGTTCTTACATAATTTAAATTCTAGACATAAATGTATTTTATGTCTAAAAATATTAAAAAATGTCTAAATATAAAATTTAATTAATTATTTAACTGTCGTGTCCCTGCCGTGTTGTGTGCTTATTTTTCAAAAATTGCCGTGTCCCCGCCGTTTCGTGACCTTATTTTTCAAAAATTGCCATGTCCGTGTCTATGTCCATGCAACATAGCTTAAAAATGACCAAGCAAATATGTAAAGTAGACCTAGAATCAAGTCGGGTCGGGTTGGATTCAGGTCAGGTCTATCATGTTACAGATCATGTTAGGTTTGGACAGTGCCAGCTTAAACCCTAGGCAACTTAGGCCCCCAATTTGTCCCAATTTTTTTTATGAAGATTTTAAGGCCTCTATTAAAGTAAGAAAAGGCCCCAAATTTTTTTTTATTTAAATTTTTAAATTTGCTAAGAATGTAAAATGATAACTAATTTTCTCAAAAGAAAAAAATGTGCATGTTTTGCATTTTTTCCAAGTTCAAGAATGCCCCAAAATATTGAATCAATAGAGATCAAGCACAATTGAAACCCGACTTGAATAATTTGGTATTCACAACTGTACTTTTTCTTTTGAGTATTCATCTACTCATCATTTTTTATATAAATTATCTACTTCTCTCACATTCTCTCTCAATAAAGATGATTATTCTCTCTCAATTATTTATTATTTCTTGCTACTCTATCTTAGATTGATAAATTTTTGTACTTTTTGTATTTTTTTCTGTATTTCTACTTTGGATTGATACATTTTGGTGGTGTTTTTCGAGTTCCCAGTCATATAAATGTACTATCTCTCCCTTATATAGTTTTAGTTCGAGTTAATTCTTAAATATTTTGGAAATGGGAATTAGAGTTTATATTAAAATGCAATCTACATGGTTATGTATTTGAATGTGTCTATAAATAATTTAAGTAATTAAACATCAATTGTAAATTTGTGATGGAGTTTGATTATCATGATAACCTCCTTAAGAGAATGAAAATTTTAAATAATTAATTTAATACTTAAAAAAATTTAATCGTACCCAAAAAAGGAAAATATAGTACCATAGAACAAAATTTTTAAGAACATAGACCATTTCAAAAAAGAATA
Organism: Quercus lobata; assembly: GCF_001633185.2. NCBI lineage: Eukaryota > Viridiplantae > Streptophyta > Magnoliopsida > Fagales > Fagaceae > Quercus > Quercus lobata. The sequence continues at coordinate 63,357,454 of NC_044913.1, forward strand.
ATATCAATTAAACACATACTAAAATAATCATATATTCTCAGTTTCTTGAAATTGTCAAATTTGTTATATACAAATTGTTTTACATGCCATAAAAACAACTAGGATTGTGTCTTCACTTAAAGCCACGATTTCCAATATGGAACTTCAATTACTTTGGGAGTGTGTGTAAAATTATGTAAAAACAATTGTGTAAAATAAACACTAATCTTCTTTAAAAAATATGTAAAGGTTTAACATGTAGTTGAAAATTAAATAAACTAGTTATTGGCCCGTGCTTTGCACCTTTTTTTTCTTTAATTTATTAATTTATAAATATTAGAATTAGACACGCTATAAGTAAAATTATTCTTCATTTAAAAAAAATACATTATTATTATTATATAAACGTTTGTTATTATTTTATGTTGTCCTCTTTTAATTTGTGACAAAATTTGATTACTTTATTTTCTCCCTTTGAAAGCATAAATTGTAAATAATAGAATGACAAAACCAATTGAGATATTTTCGATTAACCCCTTATATAAGCTAAAAAAAAAGTGTACATATTGATAGTTAATAACACCAATGACATCAAATTTGCTATTTAAACAAAAAAAAAAAAAAAAATTAACAATATATATATATATATGTGTGTATGTGTGTATGGGTTCAAATTATATTTGGTGTAACTCTAAGCAGTGTTACACTATCCAATAACTTGTTATAGAATTCATATTTTGAAAATCAGGTATCGTTGAATTACATGTTCTATGTGTTTTTAACATTCATGCCAATTTTTATGTCAATTAGATGTTATTTATCACTTGATTTATAAACTCATCTTTTATGCATTATTTTAAATTATAAAACTTGAATTAAACAATTGATTGATGATACAACTATTAATTTTTGGTCATCTTGAAATTTTGCAAGTATGGAAAATATACGAAGGTAATGTAATCTATGTAAAGTTGTTTTGGAGAGAAAAAAAAAAAAGGGAAAAAAATATTGGAGTATTTAATTAAAGGAGCTAATAATGGACATTTAACTACATATTATTTAAGATTTTATTATAAAGATGGAATTTATTATGTATATTTAAGGACAGTTTAGAGTATTTAAAGAAGTTTGTAGTAGATATTTATTACAATGGTGGAATTTATTGTTGACACATGGCAAAAAAAAAAAATATATATTGACATGTACTAATCTTCCCAATGTTATGTGTCCTTAAGTTATGCATTGTCTAAAGGAAACGTGTCATCATTGTGTGTATCCTCCAAGTTTTTTTGTTTTTTGTTTTTTGTTTTTTAGAAACAAATACACACGCACAAGAAAGAGGGAAAGGGGTTCTAACACAAAAATATACTACAATTCCACTCAAAAGCAATCATCCAAGTTGGGGATCCAACTTTTATATCATATATAGATGAATTTGAGAATTCAATTAAAGTGGATCCTTTTCCTAGTTAAACAATAAAGTGAGAAAAAGTACCTTCATGAATTCTTCCCTCTGGAGGCCCTTGGCTTTGGTCTATAAAACGCGGCTTTAGGAAAGCTAGAGCCGCGTTTTTTAAATGCGGCCTCACTTGAAATTAAAAAAAAAAAAAAAAAAAAAAAAAAATTAGAGGTGGAGCTCAAAAAAACACGGCTGTAGACGCGTTCTATGGCCCCGCGTTTAAAATGCGGCCTTACTGGTTTCTTTAAGCCGCGTTTTTTAAAAATGGGGCTTTAGTCCATCTCATGGGGCCGCGTTTTTATAAACGCGGCCTAATACCCCCACGTTTTGTAGTGGCAATTGGGTAAGTTGATCAACTTTTTTACCCTTGTTCTTCCTGCACGCTGTCAATACCCTCGTTTTTGTAGGCATTACCTTGTAACTCTTCTTTGATTCCACCCAAAGATTAAAATAGTACGTAAAAAATGCTGTATATATAGAGGCAAAAACCACCAAACCAAGTGCAAACCCACTTCTGAAAGAAACTTCAATTTCAAAGGTCCATCTGTGCTTTTTACAGGAATCCATAGGCCCTCCACAAAGTCCACTATTATTTACATAGCTGTCAGGCGTGATTGTATCCCTGCTGACAGAGTCTAGCACTGGCCCTGACAACAAATTGTTAGCAACATTAAAGATACTTAGCCCGTGGAGCTGGCTGAGTTGCTGAGGGATTTGACCCGTTAGTCTACTGTTATCGAGTTTCAGGACCTTCAGACTAGAGCAACTAGTGAAGCTCAATGGGATTTTCCCGGACAAGTGATTTTTTGAGAGATTGAGCATTTCTATAGACGGTAATATGTGGTTGATATCTTGTGGGATTGATCCTAAAATTACATTACCTGAAAGGTCTAAGATTAATAGTTGGCTGCAGTTCAAAAGGCCTCTAGGGAACTCCCCCTCTGAGCCCTTTGTTGGCTAGTTCTATACCTCGTACCCTACCAAATGTGTTCGAACAAGTGACCCCAACATACCCACAGATAGAACTTTCTGTAAGGTTGTCGAAGGTCCAAGAAGGGGTTATGATTTTGAGAGGGTCTTCCAAGGAATCTGTAATAGATTTCAAGCAAGAGATATCACTCAAACTACCAGAACTCAGGCTAAATGTACCTGGCAATGACCAGACAAGAATGTGGAACAAAACCAAAGCTCTTGTATTAAGAACCATTTGGGTTAGATATTTTAGCAGCATGACTACTGACATAAAATAAGATGCAAAGAACGTGGAATTACACCAAAAAAGAGTTAAATTGTAACATCTTTTGCTTGTAGAAGCATCAAAGTATGCACATTCGAAAAACAACTCATTTGGATGATATGATAGCAGGAATGAAAGTATGGCTAATCGGTGCTAAAATATGTAAGGCCAAATCTGTAACACAAATCCAGTATGTTAATCTTGGGTATAAAACAAGAATAAGAAAAGGGTGGTTCCTTGCATTTTCCAAGAAGAACATGCCTGTTTTCGTTTTCTTCTGGCCAAGAAAAAACTGCAACCTTTTTGCTATGTTACCTTAACTTATTATTTTTCTAATCGTTAATCACGGAGTCAACGTAGGCCACAATCCTTGCTATAGTTTCTACTTCCAGATTTTTTTATAATTAAAGTAATTTATACGCCATGATTGATTTTAAGAAAAATTGATTAAGTTGTTAAACTAAGTAATTATGTAACATCAATTATTACTCGTTTGATTACCTAAAATGCTAAAACGACATTTTCTTCTTACAACGAGTCAATTACAGAGCAGTGTTGGCCACATTCCGGAAAAGGACTACGTCTAGATTTGTTCTGTTTTTCAGTGGAGCAGTCATGTGGTTTGGGCCAAGCTGCTGTAAATGTCAAATTTAAATTTTAGAATTGGACATAAGTCTAAACTAAAAACAGATGGCTAGCAATATATTTCAAGACAAAGTTTAGTCATAAACTAGTTTGTAGCCAATGACTACAATTCTCACTAAAAAAATTGACATAATTACATATTTCGAAAATGTTAGTAACACACATGTCAAATTTCATGTGGATTAGATGTTATTTACTATTTGATTTATAAATTTATTTTTATGTGTAATTTTAAACTGTAAAATCTTAAAATTTAAACATTTGATTGATGACATAACTATTGATATTTGATTTTATGAAAAATTTGCAAATATGGAATATATAAAAAGAAAATGTAATCCAAATCATGGATTTGTCGAAATTCATGAGGTAGAACAGGCCGCCATGACCTTCCTGGACTCTCATGCGAGCCTAAAATCCTTGCGCAAAGCAAAAGGGCTCTAGTAGAAATCATGAGCCTCGGAGTCGAAATAGCATGAAATTTGGCAGGTTGAAGCGAAACGGCCTTCTGAGCAATAGTTGTCGCTTTGCTAGGAGGTACCCCTTAAAATGGCGAACTCCTTCATTTAGGTCCCAAAAACTGTGATTTTGCCGCTTATAGTAATTTTTTTTTATTTCCTTAATAACTTTTTGTTCAAAAGTTAGAATAAGGTTCTGTTTGTTTTGGGATGATCCTTAAAGTCAATAGTTTATGATTTTGCATTTAACTCAATTTTGTCATTTTTGGTAAATTTTAGTATTTTTTCACCTAATTGGATAATTAATGCGAAATAGGATTTCAGACTTTTTTTTTTCAATATTTATATGTTTTGTAGCCGTCCGAGGCAGATTAGACTTTTATCAATAAATACAGACTTTTTGTCAAATTCTTTCTCTGGTAGATTCCAGTTTATCTCCTTATAGATTCAGGGAACCCCTCGTGAATTTGAGGTTTACTAAATTAACAGTTTAGTTTCTGTCCATCAAAGAGAGCATTGTGTGTGTTTTCTTCAGGCTTCTGTGACATCAATTCACATCCAATAAATAAAAAAAATTAAATGGAGTTGTAGCCAATCTTTGTCTCATATTTTATAGTTACTGTTAGAATATATGTGTTTCACTTGTTAGGAATATATGTCACTACTTTATGTAATTGGCTTACCTTTGACAAAACACACATTAATTGTATTTGGGTAGATTTAGGATGTGTTTAAATACTTCAAGAAATCATGTTTCAAGATCAAGTGTTGAAGGCTTCAAGTCTGTCCAAGAAAACAAGTTGATAATGTAAATCATTAAAGCTCGACAGCTGCATCTATCAAGCTTAAGAAAGCTGTTCAAAATTTCGTGTGCTCGACACTTGCTCGACAGCTGCTCGACACCTCCTATCTGTCGAGGTTTAAGAATTTCAGAATTCTAATATGATTTTCTTAGGATTCGTGAATGTGTCTTTGGGCTTTTTTTTCTCCTAACCCTAGGCATATAAAAGGATTGTTTTAAAGGCCATCAAACAATTCACAAGTTGCACAAGCTTTGAGCAAACTCTGTTCAAGCAAATTGTGACCAAAGACGAAGTTCTTGCCCTAGTTCATCTTTTTCTCTTGAAGAAGTTGCTGTGTATGTGCATCGTAGGATTTTACGACCAAGCATCTTCTTGATCTTCATCGTGTGGATGAACTGAAGAATTTTGCAATCAACAACTTTCTTAGTTAGTGATTGAAGTCGCGTACTGGGATCCGCGCAATTGGTTAGTCACGTACTTGGGAGTCGTGCATCTGAAAGGGGAACTATCATTACAGAACAAGTCCAATTGGGTATTGGGGTAAGAATTCAATTGTAGGTTGGTAAGGTACTTGGGATTCCTTTACTTGTAACCGCTTGTTACGATAATAGTGAAGTTTCAGGAATGGTGACTTGAAAATCACCCGGTTGTTAGGAACATATGTCACTACTTTATGTAATTAACTTATCCTTTGACAAAACGTACTTTACTTGTATTTGGGTAGATTTAGGATGTGTTTAAATACTTCAAGAAACCATATTTCAAGATCAAATGTTGAAGCCTTCAAGTCTGTCCAAGAAAACAAGTTGATAGTGTAAATTCATTAAAGCTCAACAGTTGGCTTGACAACTACATCTATCGAGCTTAAGAAAGCTGTTCAAAGTTCCGTGTGCTCGACACCTGCTCGACAGTTGCTTGACACCTCCTATCTGTCGAGGTTTAAGAATTTCAGAATTCTAATATGATTTTCTTGGGATCCGTGAATGTGTCTTTGGACCTTCTTTTCTCCTAACCTTAGACATATAAAAGGATTGTTTTAAGGGTCGTCAAACAATTCACAAGTTGCACAAACTTTGAGCAAACTCTGTTCAAGCAAATTGTGATCGAAGACGAAGTTCTTGCCCTAGTTTATCTCTTTCTCTAGAAGAAGTTGTTGTGTATGTACATCATAGGGTTTTGTGACCAAGTATCTTCTTAATCTTCATCGTGTGGATGAACTGAAGAACTTTGCAACCAACAACCTTCTTAGTTGATGATTGAAGTCGCGTACTGGGATCCGCGCAATTGGTTAGTCACGTACTTAGGAGTCATGCATCTGAAAGGGGAACTGTCACTACAGAATAAGTCCAATTGGGTATTGGGGTAAGGGTTCAACTGTAGGTTGGTAAGGTACTTGGTATTCTTTTACTTGTAACCGCTTGTTGTGATAATAGTGGAGTTTCGGGAGTGGTGACCTAAAATTCACCCTGTAGGGTTTTTGCCGTTAGGTTTTTCCCATTCGTAAACAAATCATCGTGTTATTTATTTTCTGCTGCATTATTAGTTTATTGGTGATTTGTTTGTACTACCACGCGTTTGCACGATAAATTGATTAATTAATAACTTGGCTAATTAATTAATTAATTTCTATCACAAGGGATCATTCAATTTGTGGCCTATCAAGTGGTATCAGAGCAAGCACACTCTGATTAGGGTTCAATCTTTGCTATGTTGATCCATTGACCCCTGTTTGTCATGGATAGAGGACAGTCTTCAATCATACCTCCTTTATTTGATGGCACTAATTATGCATACTAGAAAGTACACATGAGAGCTTTCTTGCAGTCTCTAGATGAGAAAGTGTGGTGAGCTGTGGAGATAGGCTGGACTAAGCCTACAGAAGCGCCAGCCGACTGGAATGATGCCAAGATTAAGGCGGCAAACTTCAACAGCAAAGCATTGAATGCATTGTTCAGTGCAGTCACCAATGAGAAGTTCAAGAAGATATCCTCAACTGAAACTGCCAAGGAGGCTTGGACCATCCTCCAGACAACTTATGAGGGTACAAAGGTTGTAAAAAATTCAAAACTTCAGAGGCTCACTACAAGCTTTAAAGAGATAAAAATGGAGGAGGATGAGTCTTTCTATGAGTTCTATGCCAAGCTAAAGGACATAGTGAACTCAGCCTTCAATCTTGGGGAAACCATTCCTGAACCCAATATTATAAGGAAGGTGCTTAGATCTCTACCTGAGAGATTTCATGCCAAGATCACAGCTATAAAGGAATCAAAGAATATTGATAAGATTCCTTTGACTGAGCTGGTTGGAAACTTGCAGACCTACGAGCTAGGGTTAACAAGGATTGGCAAGACGAGTAAAGGCAAGAGCATGGCACTAAAGGCCAAGAGCAGTGAGACAGATGAGTCTTTTGATGATGAAGATTCTAAGATGAAGTCCTACATCACCAAGCAGTTCAAGAAGTTTATGAAGAACGCCAATGGAAAGGGTTTCGACAAGGATCGCAGGCAATCCAGTTCTTCTCAGTTTAAAGGACAAGACAAAGGAAATAAGGATGCTAAGGAAGGTGGTTAGTACACTGTTTCCCAGGATCTAAGTGCTTTGGCTGTCAAGGCTTCGGTCACATGAAAAATGAGTGTCCTACATATCTCAAGAGCGTTGGAAAGAGTAAGGCACTTGTCGTTACCCTAAGTGACACCGAGCCTGAGGATGATTCCAACAATGAGGATGACGGAATCTTAAATGCCTTCACGGCCACTGTTGATCCTACTGATGGGATTGTTGAAGATGTGGTTAAAGAGGAGGAATTGGTGGAATCCAAATTTGAGAAAATGGATGATCAAGATGACATCCTTACAGCCTATGAGAAGTTGTACAAGCTTTTTAAGAAGTATGAGAAACTATATAGGCTAACCACCAAGAAGCTCAGTGGTGTGGAACTTGATCGGGAGGGGCTTTCCACAAAGTTTGATGAAGCGAATCAGACTATTGGAGCATTGAGGTTCGAGAACAATTTCTTAGCTGAGAAGACTAAGAAGCTTGAAGTGGAGCTATTTCAAGTCAGAGCTCAATTGGAGAGGACTTCAAGTGCAAAGCTTGATGATATGTTCAACATTCAAAAATCTGCTTTAGATCGAACAGGTTTAGGGTATGGTCTTTCTTCCTCTAATACTAATTCTACTAGTACTACTGTTTTTGTTCCTCCTGTTAGTAATGTTAAAATTGAGAACAATGAGATTAAGACTGAATTAGCTAGTGAGAACATAGACAAGGGTAAATCCATCTTAGGAGCACCTCCTAAACTTGAGAAGAAAGAGGTTAAAAATCCTAGGGCTAAGAAGGCTAACTTTCAAAAGCCTAAACAAAAGAAGTAGCATCTCTGTCATCATTGTGGAGCTGTCGGTTACACTCGACCAAATTGCTACAAGTGGCTTGCCACTCAACAGAGCAACAGCATAATAGCATCTGGGAACCAGAATCAGCTTCAATCCTCTCTTCCTCCCCTTGGAGATCGTCTCAAAACCCTCATGTTCCTTTCAAACGTGAACGGTTTTTCCCCCTTACCGTTGGTTCAAGGGTTTAATCAAAGGAAAGGTTCTTCTAGGGTGGGGAAGGAAAATGACTCCAAGTGATTCTGTCACTTTTCTCTCTCTCTCTTTTTGTTTTTGTGTGTGCATTACTTTTGTGCTTTGCTTTCAAGTTTTGAGTCAGTTTAGTTTTTATGCTTTCGTTATTTAACATGTTTTTGTTTGGTTTTATTTTATTTTATTTTTTTTTTGGTTTTGCTTTGTTTTGTTTTTCATATAAAAAAAAATTGAAAAATCAAAAAAATAATAAAACAGTATGTGTTATGTGTACATTGGTACTTGTGTACCTTGGATGGCCATTGAAACAAAATCTTCTAAACTTTGTATCATTTGTAGCTTAGATGAGCATCTCTATGCACAACTAAGCAAGTGAGCTTTGTGGCTCGTGTTTGTAATGAGTAAGATTAAGTTGTCTTTTATACTTAACACTCATATCACTCTTTTTTACGAGAAGGACTAGAAAATCCTAAGAGAAAAGCATAAATAGCCATCTCACTACTGTTGCCCGCCAATCATAAAATGACATCTGTATGCTTCGGCATAGCAAAAGTGCAGTGTCAATGACATTTGTGTGCTTAGGCACAGCAAAATTGGAATGTCAAATATCATTGGATATTTCTTTTCTCTCTCTAATATGCCCATGCATGATATGCTTAAAAGAAAAATATACAAAGAAAAATCAAAAGCAAAAAGATAAAAAAATGCTTTAAAAATGAATGCAAGCATGTATTTTAGGAGATGTGGGAGTTATAGGATGTACATCGAAGGTGATAGTCCCCATTAAGCAGTTATGATTGTGTGTGAGTTAAAGTGATTTTCTCATATCTCAAATTGTCATAACATGTATGCACTTATGCAATCTTTCGATGTTTTTCACACACAATACGCAATATTCTTTGTTATTCTTGATACATGTGCAGGTACAATGTGATTTGGCCATCACAAGGTTTTACATGTGTTAATGTATGCTTACTAAACTATCTTGATTTGTTTTTGAAATATAAAATTGGTTACACTTGTTTAGTGTGTGTGTGTGTGCTACTTTTTGAAGACCCATGTGCTTAAAATTTTTATTGAGAGATGATTTTGAGAGCTTAATATGTTGATTGGATCATTGGTTGAATTGCATGTTGGATTGCATTCATGTCTGTGTTTTTCTCATCTCGAAAAGTTGGTTTTAAATGCTGGCTCGACACTTTCTCGATAACTTCTCAATACCTTACTGTCTATCGAGCTTCTTCAGCTTTTTCTAATCGCAATCCCAACAGCTTCCCGATACCTGGTGGATCGATCGAGAATGGCTCTGCATCCTCGATAGCTTCTCGACACCTGGCGGATCGATCAAGCTTCTGTTCTTGGTTTTGTCCTCGACATCTCCTCGATACCTTAGCTGTCGACGACCATTTTTCTCGACACCTCCTCAACAGATATCTCGATACCTCTCAATACCTGCATCTGTCGAGATTTACTATTGGCACTATTTAAGCTCCCTCTGCGATCCGGAACTCATTTCACTCGATCTCTCTCTCGATACGTCTCTGATTTCTCTTCCAAACTCTCTCATCTCACTCCCTTAACTGTTCCTCAATGTTTCTTCAAGCTTTTTCAAGTTTTTCTTCACTTGGTAAGCTTCTAATCCTTTCATATTCATGCATTTCATGTTTTGAAACCCAGGTTTTGGGGTTTTTGAAAATTTTTGGGGTTTTTCAAAATTGATGAGTTATTTTTGAAATTTTGGGATGAGTTTTCACTTAAATGAGTTTAAAACCTCATACAATGCATCATATTAGCATTATAATGGTATTGTCATGCATTTAGATATGTGCTATCTGTTTGTGTGCTGATAGGTTTGGATTGGGCTGAGCCCATGATGCAATTTCTTTTGCATATCACATGTTCATGCATTTCCTATGCATACGTACTCTCTTTTCAATATAATTGTTATATTTGAAATTGCTTGGGACTTTTCTGATTGTCTTTCTTTTCTCTCTCTCTCTCTCTCTCTCTGTGTTTACGTTAGTCGTGTCTATGACACCTAAGCGTAAATCCACTCCATCCTGGAACCCTCTTCATTCCGGTGCTTCTTCATCATCTGATCCTACATTATCTCATATTTGGTTCCGTGATGATGATGCCTTTAAAGCATTTTCGGAGAACTTTTCTAGACGAGACATTCATTCGAAACACTAAGTCGTTCTGTTGGACTTTGCCAACACCGACCTTCCCTCTATCATTCACAGTAGGGGATGGGAGTCACTGTGTGACCTCCTAGTCTCCTGTCCTCTCGTGCTTATCCAGGAGTTTTACTCCAACATGCACGGGATTGATCGGTTAGTACCTTTTTTCTTCACTCGCGTTCAAGGTACGCGCATTCCTATCACACCGCAACTTGTTGCGGATGTGCTTCGGGTCCCTAGGATAGAGTTTCCTAACTATCCTAGTTGTGAGCATCTGAGGACTGTGTCCAAGGATGAGCTTATGTCTGTTTTCTGTGAGCGCCTTTCTGCTTGGGGTGAGCATCTGTTTACATCATGTTAACCTTTTGCTAAAGGTCCTAAATTCATGAACATGGTGATGACCTTTGTTTTGCATCCACTCGCTTACTATAACTCCATTACAGAGTCTTGTACTCGATTTTTGTTATCTCTTCTTGAGCATCTTACTATAGGTTTCCCTTCTCATTTCATTCTATCTATCATGATGTTCATCTAGATTCGGTGTCCCGTGATAAGCTCATCTTTCCTTCTGTTATCACGTGGATCTTACGCCATTTTTCCGTTCCTTTTCCCTCTTCCGACCATTTCACCGTTATGTGTGCCATAGATTACGCTACCGTTAAACGTAGCGAGGCCCAGCTTCGGTCACGGCAGTCAGATTTAGTAGCTCCTCCCTCCCGTTCAGCTCCATCCACATCCGCTCCTCTTGCTACTTCGGGCAATGTGACTTTAGGAGACATCATGGCGCAGTTGTAGCGCATGGATGCTCGCCTAGATACACTCTCTATAGAGTTATATCAGGTGAACGTTCATGTCGGTCGTATAGCACGGTGACAGGCGTCCATGGGTGGTTTTGCTCTTGAGGCTACTCCTTCACCCCCTTCTCCCGTGGCTTCTACTTCTGAGGATAAGGATGATGATGATGGTGATGATGATGATGCTTCGGATGATGCTGATGGAGATGCTAGCTCTACCGATGAGATGTCTACTTGACACTCTTACCCTTTGTCACTCGTGACAAAAAGGGAGAATAGTTTTGGATTTGAGAGTAGTCATTCTTAGGGGGAGAGTTAGTATAGGACCATTTTGTTAGGGGGAGTGTTGATGTTTTGAGGGATGTAGTGAGGATAGTATGTATCTTTTATTTTCTTTCTTTTTAAGATACATTACTCTTATACATGAGGTCTTGTGACCATTTATAGACATACATTGTACTTATCTCTTTCTTTATATTGATGTATGTTTTTTCTTTCACCTACCCCTTCATGTGTTGTTTCTTTTCTCCCTTAATACACATGTTTCTTACACTTGTATGCAATCTATTATTTCTGGTTCACACAAGATGCCTTGATGAGTTTTGTTTAAAGTATTTCAGAAATACAGGTTGTTAAAGTCTACTTGCCATAAACTCTCTTCTTGCAAAGTTTTTCAAGAGTTTGTGTTAGGATAGATTTTATTGTATTCAACAAGTGAATATGAGTTGAGTGTTTTACGACTTCTCTCATATGTTCATTTGTTTGTTGTGATTTTGTCATGGATTGCCAAAGGGGGAGATTGTTAGGACATATGTGTTTCACTTGTTAGGAACATATGTCACTACTTTATGTAATTGGCTTATCCTTTGACAAAATGCACTTTACTTATATTTGGGTAGATTTAAGATGTGTTTAAATACTTCAAGAAACCATGTTTCAAGATCAACTATTGAAACCTTCAAGTTTGTCCAAGAAAACAAGTTGATAATGTAAATTCATTAAAACTCAACAGCTAACTCGACAGTTGCATCTATCGAGTTTAAGAAAGTTGTTCAAAGTTCCATGTGCTCGACACCTGCTCGACACCTCCTATCTGTCGAGGTTTAAGAATTTCAGAATTCTAATATGATTTTCTTGGGATCCGTGAATGTGTCTTTGGGCTTTCTTTTCTCCTAAGCCTAGACATATAAAAGGATTGTTTTAAGGGCCATCAAATAGTTCACAAGTTGCACAAGTTTTGAGAAAACTCTGTTCAAGCAAATTGTGACTGGAGACGAAGTTCTTGCCCTAATTCATCTCTTTCTCTTGAAGAAGTTGCTGTGTATGTGCACCGTAGGGTTTTGTGATCAAACTTCTTCTTGATCTTCATCGTGTGGATGAACTAAAGAACTTTGCAATCAACAATTTTCTTAGTTGGTGATTGAAGTTGCGTACTGGGATCTGCGCAATTGGTTAGTCATGTACTTGGGAGTCGTGTATCTAAAAGGGGAAGTGTCACTATAGAACAAATTCAATTGGGTATTGAGGTAAGGGTTCAACTGTAAGTTGGTAAAGTACTTGAGATTCCTTTACTTGTAACCGCTTGTTATGATAATAGTGGAGTTTCGGGAGTGGTGACCTGAAAATCACCCCATGGGGTTTTTGCCGTTAGTTTTTCCCCATTCGTAAACAAATCACCGTGTTATTTATTTTCCACTGCATTATTAGTTTATTGGTGATTTGTTTGTGCTATCACGCGTTTGCATGATAAATTGATTAATTAATAACTTGGCTAATTAATTAATTGATTTCTATCACAAGGGGTCATTCAGTTTGTGGTCTATCAGTTATAAAGTAATAAAGCCCAAATCCAACGAAAAGAGTCATTGAGTGGAGCCCAAGAAATATTTCTAAATTTTGTGTCTACAGCGTCACTGTTAAACGGACAAAGCAGTATATATCACTCTCAATGCCATTGCTTATTTGAAGAAGGTCCAGGAACGACCAAGCAAATATGTGAAGAAGAGCTGTGAAGACTCTGGTACTATGAGCCATTTGCTTGTGAGTGCTTATCAAGAAAACACAGAATTAGAAAGCTTTATGTGTAATTAGTTAGAAAGCAAAAGATACAAACAAAGCCTAATCAGCAAAAAAAACATTTTAAGAAAACTGGTTTGGAAGATGTGTAGTTGTCTCAAGTATCACTACATTTTAAAAAATGACCTACGGACCTAGTATCAGTAAAGTAGTTGGGTCGGCTGAGTCAAATAGACATGCCGGTCTAGAACGTAAGCTAGTAATCTACTAATGGACCATCAGGCCTAATTTTACATTTAAGGCTTTGGACCCAGAAAGTAGCCCATTAGAAAACTTTGGCATAAAATTGAAAAAAGAATAAAAAGAGCCTAGACTCTAGGGCAGTAGAGCATGTAATCTACTAATGGACTATCGGACCCATAAAAATATGAAAGGAAGAATAATTTCAATAGTGAAGGATCTAAAATAACCCTATAATTTAGTTAAAGATATTTTTTCTTAAAAGGTTAAAAAAAATGCAAAAATTCTTGAATTTATTGTAACAATTGATTTATTAAAAAGAAAAAAATAAATATAAAGATTGAAAGAGTAATTTAATGTGATTCAAGACTAACTTGAATACTTGAATTATCCAAATACACATTTTCAGTTTTAGAATTTAAAACACTCACAATCACAGTCATATGTATTTCAAGGAAAAAAATTTTTAATTCAAAATTTAAAAAATCCGCTAACACATCTCAGTCACATTTTGTAGCTAGATATTCATCATTCATTTTTTTTAAAAAAATAATTTCTAGATAAAAGAGAGAGATTTAAATCCTAAACATCTTTACTAAAAGCACAAAAAAAAGTATTATATTATTGGGGCCATGAAGTAGCTATAAACCATTATATTCGCTGACTACATCTAATGGCAATGACAGTTGAAACTAAGGGTGGGGCAAACGGACCACAGTTTTTTGTAGTGAGTTGTGCAGCACGCTAGTATCACCAATATTACACTGGAGGGTATAGGAAAATGGGTACGAGATTGCTTCCTCGTGTTCTTGGCCTTTTGCTCCTTTTATATGATTTTATTTTCTGTTTTTTGATAAGAATAAGGAATAATAAAAACTACTTAAAATTCATATTTAATTGATTTTTTGAATGATTTTATGGACCTATTTGACATTAATAATGCTATACATAGATATAATTTCTAATTTTCTTGAACGGTACAAGAAGAAAACTGCTTTTACTCTTCTAGGGGTATTTATTCATCTATATCTATCTCAATGGGTGATTTATTGAATTGTTGATGGCCATCTAAAGTACAAACATAGTGACCCAAAATTGGGGTCTTGTATTCTAAGGTATCCCACATCGCCTAAGGAAGCACATGAGAATGTTCTTGATCCATATATTGTGGAGTTAGTAAGAAGTTAGTTACTCTCATATTTTGTATAAATACCTGATGTGCATTCATTTTCTTTCAATGCAATATAGAATTCTCTCATCAAATTCTCATAATAGTTACTTTGTTGTCTCAAATGACATAGTGCCTCAATAAAAGAGCTAGCAAGATGCTCTAAAATATTGACACTTGAAAAGCTCAAAATTTCATTTTTGACAATTTCGAGTCCAACCTTAGGAACAAGCAGCCATGGCACGACTACACCAGCAAGTTAACTCTATCCTCTAAGATCACCCTTTCAAGCACTTCCAAAATCATGTTCATGACAGCTGAATACACCCACAAGCAGCAATACCTGAAGAAGCAACTGTAAGAGCAATTTTCCCTTTTGATCTTACAGCAACCAAAATTGTTCTATAAAGATATGTTTTTCCAATTCCACTATGACCATAGATGAAAAACATTCCCCCACTTTCAGAAGAAATAACATCCATTATAGAATTATATATTGTTCTTTGTTCATTTGGAAAGTTGAGATTTGATTACGGTTGTGTGAATATTGTATGTTTTTGAGTTTGATAATTGATTGAGATGAGTTGTCCTGGCAAATTACAAGATGAAGAGCAAATTTATTAGTTAAAATATTTTTAATTGCTACAAACATTCTTTTTATGTTTTCTGGGTTTCTAGCACTCACAGATTGCTTTCTATTGTCTTCTTCCTGGACTTAAATTTATAATTCATTGAAAAATCTTTTGTACATGGTCAGGTCATCAAACTTGAACATGGTGTAGGGTGTTTCTAAAGTAATGTGAATGGAAGAACCAATGTGTATTCTCTTTAAAAAAAAATGCATAAGGTCTATACTTGTATGGAACTTGTTATGTAGGTGAGTCTCTATTGACTTCTCCATAATCCTACTTCTTTTGTCCACAGGGTCTTGAAGTCCCGTTGTTTTCCAGATTGAAGGCACAAATACAACCCAAAGACTCATGGAAAGTTGCTAGAGGGATACTGTTGAGGAATGTTAGAGGATGTATACTTGTACTTGTACTACACTTGTACCGCACACATATGCCTCCTATATAAAGGCACTGATGTATATTCTTTGATTTGTGAAATACAATACAACTCATTAATTAAAAAAAAAAAAAAAAATTTAAACCATTGTCTAATCCCTCTCTTTACAGACGATTGGTTGGCAACCTAGTTTATCTCACAGTTACTCGTCCAGACATCTCTTATGCTGTTCATTAGGTGAGCCAGTATCTGTCTGCTCCACGATCAACTCACTATGCTGCTGTTCTGCGCATTCTTTGATACCTGAAGGGCACCCTCTTCCATGACCTCTTCTACTCAACTCAGTCTCCTCTTGTACTCCGTGCATTCTCTGATGCTGTAGTGGACCTACGATCAGTGGGATCTCCTGCCGAATCAGCATCAGAGAATGCACGGAGTACAACTTGAGGTCCAGAAAGCTCATTATTGGAGAGGTCTAACCCTGTTAGACTTGTGCAGTTTTTAATGCCCTGAGGGAACCGGCCCTTGACCCCCATGTCGCTTAGTCTGAGATTTAAGACCTTATTCTCATTGGGGTGCCAACATTTGACCCCGGTAAATTTGCAGATGAAACCTTCGGTATTGTTATTGAAGTTCCATGAAGTATTCAGGTAGCCGTAAGGGTCTTCAAGCGAATGTTTAATTGACTTCAAGCAATCGATATCACTCTGTACGCCATTGCTTATGCCAAGAATATCTAGAAATAAGCAAGCAAATATGTGAAAAAGAGCTGCGAATACTCTGGCATTAAGAGTCATTTGCTTCTGAGTGCTTAGCAAGAAAAGCCAGAACTAAAAGGCCATATATGTAACCAGGGGCGTAGCCAAGAACTTTTACATGGGGGGGCCGATTCGAACCGTGAAGGTTGAAATCGATGACAATGAATATCATCGTTGTATGGATAGTCTATATTTTTAGGTTGATATGGACCTTCTTTGAGATAAGCTCGTTAGATTTCATCTTGTTTGTTGATAGGGAATTCACATATTTGTTTACGTGATCCTGGATCATGATCTATCTCTTCAGATTGAATTCTTGAACATTTGGAGGGGTCAGGGTGTTCATCAGGCATTGAAGTATCAACATTTGTTTCTACAGC
This sequence comes from Quercus lobata, assembly GCF_001633185.2. Taxonomy (NCBI): domain Eukaryota; kingdom Viridiplantae; phylum Streptophyta; class Magnoliopsida; order Fagales; family Fagaceae; genus Quercus; species Quercus lobata. The sequence goes on from NC_044913.1 coordinate 63,374,160, forward strand.
CACAGGCGTCCTAATTTTTGAATTACTAACATCTTTTTTCTTAAAGAATGCATCAATTGTTTTTCGTTTGCTCATAATTCTTTTAGCTTTAAGAATATGACTCAAAAATTAACCTAAAAAGAAGTTTAAAAAATAAAATTTTAATTAGAAATTTTTACTTAGTTATATGGATGTTATTCATACTTAAGAAAAAAAAAAATTCCGCTATAATTTAAACATACAACCCATTTTTAATAGGACTTTAATTAATAATAACCCCTCAAACAAAAACAAAAATTAAACACACAAGTATTGGTACACAAAACCAAACAATTTAACAACATTCACGGCCACATCCACAGCCACATGATATCTAACTAATCAAAAATAGGTAATAAATCAAAACAATTTTACCCTAGAAACTTTGTCTTCACAAAGTGCAAAGATGGGTCACCCATGTGACAATGCCTACTGCCTCTGCCTGACTGCCTCCAACTTTAGATCTTCCCTTCAAGACCCATCACAAACAATCTCCCCACGCCTTCAATCATGTATTTCTCTAAAAATCTATGAAAATATAAAGAGCATGTGAATATTTAGGTGTAGATAGTTGAGAAAATTAAAAAAAGACACTAAAAAGAGATGAATGTATAATGCTTAAGAAAGAGAAGAAAACTCACCAGTCACCAAGTTTCAAAACTAAAGCTGATGAAGAAAGAAAAAATTGGTCAAGATTTTTTTTTTTTTTTTTTTTTTTTTTTTTCGGGACTGTGAGTACAGAGGATTGGAGTTTTGGGGGCTGGTAGGTGGGCAACGGTACCGGTGCAAATGAAAGTGTATCAAAGAAGACAAAACAAAGGAATAAGAAGTAAAGAAATGGATTCCGTGGGTCAGTGGGGGGATTTTTTGAGATGAAGAGAAAGTGAAGTTTTGCTTTTAGTGTTTGGACTTAAGCGGACCAGCTTGTTTTATTTGAAGTACATAAGGTAATAAGGCCTAAAACTAAAGCTGGGCTTGGGAGAATAGTTGAGAATTGGGCATGGGGGGGCCGGCTGTCCTATATTGGGGGGTCCAATTTTTTTTCCTACCTACTCTAATGAAAAAAAAAAAATGGCAGGGGCTGGGGCCCCCCAAGCCACTACGTGGCTCCGCCCCTGTATGTAACTACTTAGAAATAGAAAGAAAGAAACAAAATCTAGAGTTACAACATATTTCATTAGTTCTTGAATCTTCAAATAACATATTAACTGTTTTGGAAGACTTGGCTGTGTATCACAATATGTTAAGAGTTGCAACATATTAGTATATTACACACGAAATTTCACAACCAATAAATAGGGTAAAAAGAATGGCCCTATATTAAAGTAACCTGTAATTTTCCAAGTCATGTATCCATACCACGTGAAGAGCGCTAGTAGAAAATTTAAAGCTTGCAAAGCGAAGTCATTGGGTTTAAGCCAAGACAGAAAAAGGACGGTTGGTTGCTTGTAATTTCTGCGAACGATACATGTCAGGCAACCCCTTTTTTTTATATGTTTATTTTAAAATTTGGATGGTTGTGCTTTTGGCCCTAAAAGTATTAAATTTTAGATTTTAGTTCATGACGTTTTCAAGAATTTTTAATATAGGTAGTGATTCTCTCACACAACTTATTTCACATCTTCCATACACATGAACTTTGAATATGTATACCACATTCTTGTGTTTTTAAAATTTGTATATCACCGCATGCAATTGTGGATATTGTGTACAAGTGTGTGAAAAATGGAGTATGAGATAATATTTATCATTTAAATATGATTATTTCATTAACATCCATAAATAGAGTGGCTGTTAAATGTCACATAAGTTCAAAACAACGTAATTTTTCAATTAAAAAATATAAATCGTTTTGCAAGGTTTGTTTTCTTCTGCCCTGTATCATACATCAAGAAAAGAGTACTGGGCCTGTTGTGTTATTGCACTTGCCCTGCACTCACACCGCTTGTACTGTTGTACTATACAATACACACATATAATGTGCCTATATAAAGGCATTTCCTAGTAGAGTTTTACATATGGTAATATACTATGTCATTCAGTCTTCAATACTCAAATGGGAATTATACATGTTCAACTCATTTTGTAATTTATAATGTTGAAAAATGTTATTTAGACCCCTAAGTGCTCTAAATGCCTTAAAATTGGCTGAAAATTTCTATTTTGACCCCAAATAATAATATAGCAGTTTGGTGAGGGTGATTTTTCCCGTTCAGGTGCGGTTTGAACAGTTTGACGAACACCTCTACATATTAGAAATGCGATAACTAATCTTAAGCATTATCAAGTATAATTTGCAGTATCTTAATAACTAAACAACCAAATGAGCTAAAAATTATTTAGAACCTAATTGTGTGAGCTTATTTTCATTTTAAAGGGGACAAATAGGTTTTGAAAACATCACATTTTTAAGGAATAATTTTACTTTTACACAATAGATAAAATAAATTGATAATAATACGTTCATCTAAATACACTATAAATAAGTAATGAAATGAACATAAGCCCTATGCAATTTTCTATTATAAATTTTTAGAATATGAAGTATCCATGAATCATGAGTCTTATAAAGCCAAAGCAAGTTCCCATTTGAACAACAAACCATATATACTTTTTCAAAAGCACAAAGAAAAAAGGGGAAGAGAGTCTGTCTAACTTTATTGTTCAGATGGACCGCGTTGAAAGTTGAAAGACTTTGGTTGGCTTCGTGGGAATTGGGAGATTGTTGGAGACTTGGAGTACTGGTCATTGAAGAAACTACCAAATCATATGCAAAGACTATTACAGCTAGAAACTTCATTGTAAGATGACGTTCCGATACCTATCCGAACCGTTTGTGAAATTCAAGTCTTTTGGGCTTTGTTTTCGTTTGGGCCTAAATAATGAATGAGTAGGCTGAAATATGAAAGATTAATTCAAGGCTTCTGACCCAGAAAAGCAGCCCATTAGATATCTTTGGCATAAAAAATAATAGTAATAATCATAATAAATAGAGCGTGTGGTCTATTAATGGATAATCGGACCCATCAAAATATTAAGGAAGATTTTTTTTTTTTTTTTTTTTTTAGAAACAAAATATTAAGGAAGAATAATCAGTCTAAAATGACCCTATAATTTAGTTACGCTACGTTTGGTACACTGAATGTGGATTACAACAGAAATAGTAATCCTTATTACTAGGAATAAAATGTGTTGTAATGTAATAACTAAACATATTCATTAGTTTGATTGTAAGTTATAACATTAGAATGAAACTTAACATTTATTTTAGGAAATTTTTTACTCATACAATTATATTTTCTTAAAAATTGTTATTTTTAAATTTAAGAGAGATATGTGTTATTTTTTATGATTTTTTATTTTTATAATTATTAGATGTATATGGAAAGTTTGTTTACTTGGAAATATATTAAATTTTGAAATTATTTCACTTACTAAGGAATAGCTAATACAACCTTTTAAAGAGGAATAGTTATTCCTTATCTTGAAGAATAGCTATTCATAAGGAATGATTATTCCTTGTAATAAAAACATAACCAAACTAAAGAATAACTAAACCATAGGAATAACTATTATATTACAGTGCCTATTACAGTCTACCAAACATGCCCTTAATGATATTTTTTTTTTTTGTTAAAGGCAAAAATAAAGTGAGAAGACTTATAATTTAGTGGCATGATTTGATCTCATTTATTGTAAGGAGAATTCGAGTTAAATCCTCTACCTCTCTTATTTAACAATTGAATATAAAAATAAAAAGTTACAAGAGTAATCTAATGTTTTCCAAGATTAAGTGAAATACTTGCATTATCGAAATACACATTTCTCAATTCGAGAATTTAATATTAAAACACTCAAAAGCAGAATGCTTTATAAGAAAACAATAATTTAAAATTCAAAATATTAGAAAAAAAATCCACTAACACATGTCAGCCACACTTTGTATGTGAGTTATCATCATTTAAAAAAAAAAAAAAATCAAGTGAAAACAGAGGATTCTAACACTGAATGTCTATTAAAAAAATATAACAAGTATTACATCGATGAAACCTTCTGTGGTATTGCTGAAGTTCCATGAATCTTTTAAGTGGTTGTAAGGGTCTTCTAGTGTAGGGACGGAACTATATATTGAGGACATGAAAGTTGCTATAAACCATTATATATTCGCTGACCATATCTAATGGCAATGACAATGGAAACTTTTTTTGGGGGGTGGGGTGTGGGTGGGCAAAGGGGCCACAGTTTTTTGTAGTGAGTTGTGCTGCACGCTAGTATCACCAATATTACACTGGAGGGTATAGGAAAATGGGTACGAGATCGATTCCTCGTGTTCTTGGCTTCTTGCTCCTTTTATATGGTTTTATTTTCTGTTTTTTTTATAAGAATAAGGAATAATAAAAAGTACTTAAAATTCATATTTAATTGATTTTTTGAATGATTTTATGGATCTATTTGACATTAATAATGCTATACATAGATATAATTCTGAATTTCCTTGAATGGTACAAGAAGAAAGCCGCATCCACATTGCCTAGAAAAGTACATGAGAATATGCTTATAAAGAGTTACATCCCTTTAATGTGTAAATACCTTTTCTCCCACTACTGCATGCTTTGGGGGAAAACAAAATCTTGAGAAATATGAGTCTTAAAGTGGACAATATCTACATGCAACAAATCTCGCCGCATCAAATGTTGTCATTATCAAAAACAAGTAAAAAAAAAAAAAAAAAAAAAACTTTGTGACTTTGTTTCTTTGAAGTTTGAACATCTCTTGTGAGGAAATTGCTAGCACATGATTTGGTTTGTTGGGCTTTCGTTTGAAATTGAAGTAGGCCTATGAAGATCCCCAGTGTCTCAGATATAGGCCTATGTAATAGTGAAGCGGTGTTGTCCCTTATACTTTACAAAATGAAGTCTTGTCTGAGGGTGGTTAGTGGGTGCCACTATTAGTTTCTAACCATTGTTTGGTTACCAAAAAGAGGGGTGAAATTTTTTTAGTGGAGAACATCAAATAAATTACAAAAGTTAGTATTATGTCATTGATATTTATATGCTAGTATGTCATCGTGTGATGTGCAAGATTTTGATTTATAACTTTAGGGACGTTAGGCCTAGGAGTTCATTATTTGTTTATATATTGGGCCCATGGCCCAAGCCGAGGAAGAGAAGTTGTCTAAGGAGGATAAATCTTTGTCAGAAGAGGTTATGTTAGTAAGTGAAGAAGTTAGTTTTGGTCATAATGGCATGGTGGGGTGGGCCGAGGATAAGTGCATCCTCGGCTAGACAAAGCCGAGGTCCAAATAGGTGGGTTGCTATCCAGGGGGATGTTCCAAGAGGTTCTACTGGCACGGATAAGCATTATAGAAACAAAGTACAGAGAGGAGTCCTAAAATATCTAAGAAGAAAGTTGCTACCACCGCATTAATTGCTTTGCAACTAACTCTCTGGCCGCATTAATATGGAGGTGATACCTGAACAATAGTTACCAGCCTTACAGCTACTACACAGAGACTTATGGAAGTGACTGATGGGACAAGCATCAACACTAGACATTTGGCAAGCATGTGGAGGGCAAAGGTGAAAGCAAAGGAGAGTATAAAAAAGAAAAGATGCAAAGAGAGAGGGGGATCGGAAAAATCACAAGAGAAACACTATAGCAATCAAGAACCAAATCTTTAATCAAACTTGTGTGAAATATACAAGAACTCATCTCCTCGAATTGTGCCGAGGACGATTTCCTCTAAAGAATTCAATCTTTCTTCCTCTTCTTGACATTTTATCTTTTCGTCCAACTCATTTTAGCCCAATTTTCCAACCCACTCTTTACAAATTTATTGTTTTGAGCTTTTTGGGCCTAAGTCCCTTCTTCTTGGGCTAAGCCCCAAATCTAGTCCTCACAATAACAATTTCATAAATCTATAAATTTAATTTTAAGTATTTTATTGTTTCTAGAAATAAATGAATAATGTAGTTGTTGTAAGTAAACAATTACTAAACAATACTTTTCAGGTTATATTAACACTTAATACAAATTAAATAGGTATTATAAAGCTGTTATAATAAAATTAGTCCCATACCCACAAGATGTGAGGGAGTAAATAATTATTAGTATAATTTTTCTCTAAATTTGTTGAAAATAATTTTTTCTTCCCAAAAATTAAACAATATCTATTCGGTCCTATTAGGTCTAATTTGATTTCATTTGGTTCTATTTGGTACACTTGGTTCACTCGGTCAATTTCGGTCCCCTTTGGTCCATTTTGGACTTGTAAGATCACGATTTGGGGCCCAGGCCCAAAATGTATGTAGCCTTGATCCAATGAGCCCAATATAATGAATTTGTAGAGAATGGGTTGGAAACTTGGGCCTTAGCGAATTAGACAAGCGACCAACATGTCCAAGTGATAAAGAGAGAAAGGTAACATCAGTTTATTAGGGAGAGTCATCCTCAAATTTTGTCCGACGAGGAGGTTGATTCTTCATATGTTGTTCATCCTTCTTCTTTTTACTAATCCCCCCTTTTCTTTTTGGTGCTCTCCTCTATTTTATGCTATCTTTCTTCCATCTCCACTGTCCATGTGTAGATTTAGATTTATGATGCTGATACTTGTCCTATCAGCCCTTTCCCAAAGTCGTTGGGAGTGGTTGTAAAGGCTGGAAAGCTGGGTTCAATTAGTTGCAAAACACTTAATGTATTAGTAGCAGCTTTTTCTTAGATATTTCCACGCCTCTCTTTGTCCTTTTCTTTCTTAATACTTATCCTCTTTCATGGAGTGGTCCAATGCATCACTTTTGGATGGCTGACCGTCCCCTTTCTCTTTGGCCTGGCCTGTCCAAGGAGGAGTTCTTCCTTAGGTTGGGCTCCTGACCTAACATATATATTGGTATGGGCTTCCCAGTTTATCACCCCCACAGGACTAATTGGGCCTTTAATTGATTCCTTTTTTAGGTTGACTTTTCAAGTTTAGCTCAAAAATTCATTTTTTATATTAATTTTTGGGTTAAAAAGCATGAATTTTTTTAATATTTGGGCTAAAATCTTTAGTTCTGTGTTAAAAAATACAAAAGAAGAAGAAGGTACATTAGAAATTAGAAATATGAGCCCTAAAAATGAAATAAAAATGATAAATATTCAAAAATACTATTTGGTCCACTTTGGTCCTATTCAGTCCACTTTGGTCCTATTCGGTCCACTTTGGTCCTATTCGCTCTACAATGGTCCTATTGTATTCAGTTCAGTCCTATTCAGTCCACTTTGGTCCTATTCGGTCCACTTTGGTTCTATTCGGTCCACTTTCATCCTATTTGGTCTATATTGGTCCTCATGTATTCACTTCAGTCCTATTTGGTCCACATTAGTTCTCTTCAGTCTACGTTGGTCCACGTCAGTCCTATTAGGGCCATTTAATCCACTTCAGTCTTATTCGGTCCATTCTATACACTTTGATTCTATTTTGTCCACATTGGTCTTATTTGGTCCATTCTATCCACTTTGGTCCTATTTAATTGACACTAGTCCTATTCGGTTCACTTTAATCCTATTCGGTCCACTCTGCCCTATTTGGTCCAATTTTGTCCACCTTGCATTCAATGACTTCAAAAAAATGCAAACCAAAAGGAATTAAAGAAAACAATTATGAATAGAGAAATTTACATGTACATATTGAGGATCATCTACCCTATTGAAGCTCCAACAAACCTTTTGAAATCACTGACTTTTTAAAGACAAAGCAGGAAGGAAAACCTAGCAATAAAAATGGATTGACCGAGTCCAGGATTCAATGTCAGCTCTTTGAATTAAATTCGAAAATGCTAGTTAATTTTAATTGGGTATCAAGAGAAAATGAAGTGCATGATGACGAAGTCCGGGCAAGACTTGCCTATCAAGGTTTTGATGTTTGCCAGCAGAGGCCTTATAAATAATCCAAATGAATACGTGTTTTCATTTGAATTATTTGCCCCAAATGAACATTGGTTATTTTAGTTAAGATCAACTAGAGAACTAGTCACTAGTCAATTAAGAAAAGTACAAATTAACTACTATGATGCCTCATGATTAAATAAATACACAAACCTTCCTTCACTAGCTAGAATGCATGGAATGGTTAATTATTAGAATTATTAAAATTGTTTACTTGACTGCAACAAGGATAACTATAATGTCCCCATCCATAAGAGCCAATTTTTTTTTTTTTTTGAATATCATGTTACCAATGGTTACAGCCTTATAGAAAGAATGCTGTAGAAATGGTCATCCATATGCAAATGTACAAAGTGTGAGGTTACTCTGTATCAAGGTTTCTAGATCCGGACCATTCATTGAACCATAAAAGAGAACGGTTCAAGGTTTTTGAGGTCGAACCAAGGTCGAACCGTGATGACGTCATAATTAATTTAATAATTAATTAAAGCATTAAATTTATAAAACTAGCAAAATTGACAATATATATATATATATATATATTTATATATATGTGAGGGAAATTTAATGATTTTCAAGCATCTATTTAATAATTAAATAAGAAAGTTAATAAAATAATATAATAACCATGAAAACATTGAAATTTATGATTAATTTTTGAAGTAAAGTTGAATATCTTTGAAGGATTTTAATTATAATTTTTTTTATTCCTTGTAAGAGATGAATAATTTAATTAAGTAGAAAAAAAATTGTGTTAAGTTGTTGTTTTTTTTTTTTTAAATTGCTAAGGGGTTGGACTGCACGGTTCTCACCGATTCGTGCAGTCCAACCCCAATTTTAGCGGTTCATGGAATTAACAAAAAATCCGGTTTTTTATGCTTCAAAAACCGGTTTTCATCCCGGTTCCCCGTTTTCATGACTCGACTTCCCGGTCAGGTCCGGTTCTAAAAACTATGCCAAAGTTTTCAGACCCGGACTGTTCATTGAACCGAAAAAGGGAGAGGTTCAAGGTTTTTGAGGTCGAATCGAGGTCAAACTGGGGTCGAACCGTGATGACGTCATAATTAATTTAATAATTAATTAAAGCCTAAATATAGATATTAAATTTATAAAACTAGCAAAATTGACAATATATCTATATATGTGAGGGAAATTTAATGATTTTCAAGCATATATTTAATAATTAAATAAGAAAGTTAATAAAATAAAATAATAACCATGAAAACATTGAAATTTATGATTAATTTTTGAAGTAAAGTTGAATATCTTTGAAGGATTTTAATTATAACTTTTTTAATTCCTTGTAAGATGGATAATTTAATTAAGTAGAATAAAATTGTGTTAAGTTGTTGTTGTTGTTTTTTTTTTTTTTTTTTTTTTTTTTTTAAATTGCTAAGGGGTTGGACCGCACAGTTCTCACCTGTTCGTGTAGTCCAACCCCGGTTTTAGCAGTTCACGAAATTAACAAAAAAATCCGGTTTTTTATGCTTCAAAAACCGGTTTTCATCCCGGTTCCCGGTTTTCACGATCCGATCTCCCGATCCGGTCTGGTTCTAAAAACTATGGTCTAGACCTGTCAGGTAATGAGCTTACAACCACCATACCGTCTGACATATCTTTGTTGCTCCTGAAGGTGACCTCCCTTGATCTCTTATCCAACAATTTTTCTGGTGAAATCCCTAAGAGCATAATGAATTGCACCTATCTAAGTGTCCTTCGACTTAACAACAACCAGCTAACGGGATTTATCCCTCCAGAAATTAACCAGCCTCCTAGACTCCGCATGTTTAGTGTTGCTAACAATCTGGGACTTTGTGGGGCTCCGTTGGAACCTTGCAAACCTTCTCCTAAGAAGTTTATTGTTCTATGCAAAGAAGGATTTTTGGTAGGCTGGATTGTCGCTATGGTCACGGTGGTAGTTGTTATGTTTCGTAATACGCCAATATTGCTTGTGAAGAAGGCAATAACCAAGATCCAAGAAGAACAAGAAATTAATGAAAGCAGGAACCCGATGGTGTTCTAGTGATGAAAGAAGCAAGAACATGATGGTAATCTCTTAGAGCCTGTTTGTTTCCATCTTCATGTTTCTTTTCGTCCAGTACATGATTGCAATAAAATATTTTCAAAAGAAAAAATGACAAATATATTTGTCTCCTAATTACAATCCAAAACAATGTTAAAAATATCGAAGAAGCCCTCTTACACTGTCACAGAGAAAGCTTTACTTGCATATTCTAGATCCTTTCAATTCAACATTAATTACTCTCTGCTTCTTGCCCTTTGAAAAATTATGTTATGAGAGCCCCTCTCACATTTGGGTGCCGTAGATATTTAGGGAAGAACCAAATACGAGAGGGGTGCCTCATGAGATGAGATTTATTACTTGTTTAATACTGGCAAATAATGCTCCTCTCACATGGGCATAGACCCTGCAAGAATGGGACGCATCCGTATGTGAAAGGTGTATTGTATCCAACTGTTATACAATATACCACCTCCATGAAATGATCTCCAATGAGATACTTTCTCCTTAATTTGTCATGAGTAGATTGTTCATACAACCACTCAAAAGAAACATTTGTGTTAAATTTTGTTATATAAATTCTGATTAGCACTAATGCAAAAATTACAAATGATTTGATCCAAAGGTGTCTCAGATGGAGAAAATGGTTACTAGAATGAGCTTTACATAAATTAGTGAGGCGACTAGCTATTTCAAAACAAACAATGTCATTGGAATGGGAAAGATTGGGATAATGTATAAGGCAGTGATTCCAAATTGCTGGTCTCTTGTGGTTAAGAGGTTAAATAATTGTCAATCATATGAGACACAATTCCTATCTGAACTATCAGCTCTGGGTATATTGAGACATGATAACTTGGTTCCCCTCTTGGGATACTGCAGTGAATAGAATGAGAAACTTCTAGTGTACAAATATATATTGCATGACAACCTTTATGATTGGCTACACGTAGGAGAAGGAGAACTCAAGGATAAGATCTTGGAATGGCCTTAGAGGACTAAAATTGTGATTGGGATAGCAAGAGGCCTAGCATGGCTTCACCATAAGTATGACTTCCGAGTGGTCCATCTCAACTTAGGTTCAAACTCTATCTTATTAGATACAAATTTTGAGCCCAAGATATCAAATTTTTAGGGGGCAAAAATATCAAGTTCTGGAGGGTTAATGTTCATGAATTCAAATATCATCGACACAAGAAATAGTTCTTTTGTAGACCGTGGGGTATGGGAGTTGGGTTTTGTTAAAAAGGATGTCTATGACTTTGGAATTCTGCTTCTTGAGCTAATTACAAGAAAGGAACCCACTGAAATTAACAGTTTTTCATATGGTTTTAATGGGAGTTTGTTTGATTGGATAACTCACCTTTTGAGCAATTCATATGATATTTACAGTGTTATTGATAATTCTCTGATTGGCAAAGGATTTGATGGTGAAATCTTTGAGTTACTTAGAATTGCATGTACCTGTCTTAACCCCTTCCCTAGTCAAAGGCCAACAGTGCTTGAATTGTACAATACAATAAGTACTTTTGGGGAGAGAGATGGCATCACAAATGACTCTAAGATATTGATGCAACCTGAAATTGCTATTGCAAGTAGCTCAATTGACATCAATACAGTAAGTACTTTTGGGGAGAGATATGGCATCAAAAATGACTTTGAGATATTGATGCAATCTGAAATTGCTATTGCAAGTAGCTCAAATGAAATTGTTGAGCTAGAAATTGCAGAGACCAATTGAAGCATGATATAAAAAGTGTAGCTTTCACATTTTGAAATATATGTAACATATTTGCTGTCCCAAACGTTATTTGGGTTATGTTTTCTTATTGTAAAATTTTTTCTGCCCTTCACTGTCTTTTTGTTATCTTTATCCCATGAAATAAGAAATAAAAAAATAAGGATTCTAGAGGTTTTGGAGCCACTGCAGTGGGAAGGGGAAACCTTACGTTTGTTGAGGTTACAAAGAGAGACTAGTTGTATAAATGTTTTTCAAGTAGACTATCGTAATTGGTTCTTCCAGTGAATTTTTTATGCAATTGGATACTGGAGTGGTTTTTCTTTGAAAGAATTCTTCATTGGTTTTCCATTTTCCAAAACGTTGTGCTGGGTTATTGTTACAGCATTTTTTATTTTTTTTTTTAAATTTTATAAATTTATCTTCTAGTGTATGGAATTCCTAATAAATTTGTGTGATCTATCAATAAATCCGCTATATTATTATCTGAGGTAAAATTTCATGTTGCTAGCCATCTGTTTTTAGTTTAGCCTATGTCCAATTCTAAAATTTAAATTTGACATCTACAGCAGCTTGGCCCAACACACGACTGCTCTACAGAAAAACAGAACAAATCTAGACGTAGTCCTTTTCAGGAATGTGGCCAACACTGCTCTGTTACATAATTACTTAGTATAACAACTTAATCAATTTTTCTTAAAATCAATCATGGCGTATAAATTACTTTCATTATAAAAAAAAAAAAAAAAAAAAAAAAAAAAAAAAAAAAAAAAAAAATCTGGAAGTAGAAACTATAGCAAGGATTGTGGCCTACGTTGACTCCGTGATTGACGATTAGAAAAATAAAAAGTTGGGGTAACATAACAAAAAGGTTGCAGTTTTTTCTTGGCCAAAAGAAAACGAAAAACAGACATGTTCTTCTTGGAAAATGCAAGGAACCACCCTTTTCTTATTCTTGTTTTATACCCAAGATTAACATACTGGATTTGTGTTACAGATTTGGCCTTACTTCTTTTAGCTCCGATTAGCCATACTCTCATTCCTGTTATCATATCATCCAAATGAGTTGTTTTTCGTATGTACACACTTTGATGCTTCTACAAGCAAAAGATATTACAATTTAATTCTTTTTTGATGTAATTTCACGTCCTCCGCATCTTATTTCATGTCAATAGTCATGCTGCTAAAATCTCTAACCCAAATGGTTCTTAATGCAAGAGCTTAGGTTTGCTCCACATTCTTGTCTGGTCATTGCCAGGTACGTTTAGCCTGAGTTCTGGTAGTTTGAGTGATATCTCTTGCTTGAAATGTATTACAGATTCCTGGGAAGACCCTCTTAAATGGTAAGTTTTCTCTTGTTACTTTTTCTGCCCTTCACTGTCTTTTTGTTATCTTTATCCCATGAAATAAGAATTAGAGGTTTTGGAGCCACTGCAGTGTGAAGGGGAAACCGACATTTGTTAAGGTTACAAAGAGAGGCTAGTTGTATAAATGTTTTTCAAGTAGACTATTGTAATTGGTTCTTCCAGTGAATTTTCTATACAATTGGTTACTGGAGTGGTTTTTCTTTGAAAGAATTCTTCATTGGTTTTCCATTTGCCAAAACGATGTGCTTGGTTATTGTTTATTTCTTTATTCACTGGGTACAACTTAAAAAAAAAAAAATTAAATTATCTTCTTGTTCATGGAATTCCCAATAAATTTGTGTGATATATCAATAAATCCGCTGTATTATTATTTGAGGTGAAAATAGAATTTTCCATTTGGTATTAAATAAGTTTTTTTCAACATTATAAATCACAAAAAGGATTTCAACATAAAACCCCTTTTCAATAAACTAAACTCTGCCTACAAAGTTCTGTTGTTTAAAAACTTTTGAGGATAAATACGAATAGGAACGAAAGAAAACAATTTGTGGGGACATATCCTCCACCCAAATTGCACGAAACCAACAGATTGTTGGACAAGCTCAAAGAAATTTCGTTTACATGCATTAATTTTCCAGCATTGTTTATTGACTTCGTGTTCCATGCCCTGGAGTCTCAACTAGCGTTCTTGACGGTGCAATGACTTGGAAAATTAGACTCAGCACCCACTTTTGGAAAATTGCTTAATCTAGTAGTTTAGACTTGGCTTCAATTTTTATATATTCTTTGAAGCTCCAAGAATTAATGGAAATGATCTATTTTCCAATCTGAAATTTCCTGGAAAGGATTTTGTTTCAATATGTCTCTTTCTAAGTGGTTACACGCACGAATCTTTACGCCTGCGTTTTCTTGCGATACACTGACTAGCAAATGCATGAAGGGTCGGAACCAAGAGGCCCCGGCCCAAAGAAAAAAAAAAAAAATTGGATCCCCCGAGCCCAGAGAAAAAAAAAGAATTTTTTTTATTGGTTTTATATATATATATTTAGAATTGTGCTTCCCCTCTTCCAAAAACTTAGACCCATTCTCTTTAATTAGTCTAGCCCGATTAGCAACTACTCAACTCAAAAATTTAACAAAAACAAAACTTTAAAATAAAAATTGTAAATTGTAAATTGCACTCCTAAAGTTTGAGGGTATTTAAATTTTACACTTTGAAGTTTCAAACTTTAGATTTTATCCCCTGAAATTTGAAATGTTTGAAGATCCAAACACTCCCAAACTTTAAGGAGTAAAATCTAGTCATTTCAAAAATATAGGGGGTAAAATCTAAATTCTAAAATATTAGGATGTAAAATTCGAACACTCCCAAATGTTAGGAGTAAAATCCAAATTCTAAAATTTCAAGGTGAAAAATCCAATCCCCCCAAATTTTAGGGATGTAATTTGCAATTCATCCAAATAAAAAAATAAAAAATCATAGTCCGCCCAATATTAGAGTACTAGCATTAGGTGTTCTAAATGCTAAATATTTAGTATTTGAAACACCAAATACCAAAAAAACTACTATTCGAGACATTTCAAATGCTATATTAAAGTAGCAAAAGTAAGTTTTGGTTTGTGAAAATAAATTTTTTTTTTTTTTTTTTTTTTTTTGCAACAACTGATGCTCTTAAGAAACAATATTATTATGCGTTTTTTGGTATTTGTTGGTAGATAATTGCATCTTAATATATTAAGAAACAATGATTTTGTGTATTGATCATGGTTGATGGTTAGTTAGTACTATATAGATACTTATTTGGATTTTTTTTTTTTTCTTATACTTCGCCCACCTAGCTTGAAATCCTAGGGCCACTCGCTTCGCTATTTTTCACGAATTTGCTTGCTCATTTTTGAATATTCTTGACATAGGCATAGGCTTAGTGACTGCCGGAAATCAATTAAACATTCACTTGATGACCCTTACAACTACCCTAAATATTCATGGATCTTCAACGGCAAGGTTGAAGTTTCATCTGTAAATTTGTTAGGGTGGAATGCTGATACCCTCATGAGAATAAGGTCTTAAATCTCAGTCTCAGCGACATGGGGCTCAGGGGTCAGTTCCCCTGGGGCATTAAACACTGCACAAGTCTAACAGGGTTAGACCTCTCTAATAATGTACTTTCAGTACCCCTCCTATTTGACATAGCAGAGTTAGTCCCGTCTCTCACAAGCTTTGACCTCTCAATCGACAGATTTTCTGGCGAAATCCCGAGGAACTTTGTCAATTGCAGTTATCTAAATGTCCTTAAACTTGACCAGAACCAACTAAGTGGTGAAATCGCTCCCGAATTAGGCGTCCCTGGTTGTATTAAAACTTTTGGTGTTTCTAACAATATGTTGTCAGGGGTTCTCCCTTACTTTGTCAATGCCAATGTTCTGGCCGATAGCTTTGCTAACAACAATGAACTTTCACAAACACCTTAAAGATATAAATAGTGTTGACTAAACTTATCAACTTGAACTTCAATTTACAATTTTACACTATTTTAGTAAACTATCAACTTCAAATACATGAAGTACTTAATCACAATATATTCAGACTCATAGATTCGTAATAGAAATAAACATTCAAAAACTTGACAGTACAACCAGACTAAAGAAATAATTTTTTTAAAACAAAAACAAGAACCAAAAGGAAATTGCAGTGACCAAGAGGCACAGGCCACGTGGACGGGCATGGGTACAGTGAGGAGAGGGCTTGCAAACCATGGAATCTCATATCGCTTGGGAATGGAAAAGTGGAATGCCTTATATGTGGGTTGAATATCTAAATATAAACAACGTGTTCTCCCTAGCTTTATGCCTGGGAGAAACAAAAAAATATTGTTGACATGAGGATTGGGGTGTTACAAATGATATTAGAGCTTGAACCCCATTGAAAGTGTGGGGGACCCACACATAAGGATATATGTTCCTGTAAGGGGGTGGATTTTAGTGACCCACTGACCCATAAAGTTAAGAGGCACAGGCAACATGGACAAGCATGGGTGCAACGAGGTGAAGACTTGCAATCCATGGAATCCCACATTACTTGGATGTCATAAAGGTGAAGACCATAAATGTGGGCTGAATATCTAAATGTGAATAATGCATTTTCCCTAGTTTTGTTTCAAGAAGAAACAAAGTCATGAAGAGTATGGGCCTCAAAGTGGACACTAATGTTGACATGAAGATTGGGGCATTATAGAAATATTTGAAACAAAAAGAACAAGACGTTAAAGCCTTTTTTTAGAAGAAAATAGTTTAATGTTGATATAACTCAATAATCCGTTTGTTTCAATGAAAAACCTTATGTGAAGATAGTTTTTGGTATTTTTTCTGTATTTTGTAGTAGCAAAAAGAAAAATTAGTCAACAGAAAACTATCTATTAACTTCCTTTATTCAAGTTGGCATGAGATAAAGTTAGTTGCAACCAATATTTTTTTGAAAACAACTTTATCTCATTTGAAACTAAATAAGAAAAGCGGTTTTATCTCACTCAAAACTAAATAAAGGAAGTCAAATGGTAGTTTTCCAACTCATTTGAAGGTCAATACCAAACATTAAAAATATGAAATAATTTTCAAGAAAATATTTTTTGGAAAATGAATAATTTTCCATAAAATGTTAATGTCCAAACAAACAAAGCGCAAGTATGCATTTGACTTCAGCTTCTTCAGTTTTTTATTTTATTTTTTTAATAATTGTTTTTGCTGAAAGTGTTATAAATTATACTTAAACTTTGAAAATGTGAAAAAAGAAAAAAGTAATGTTTTAATTTTAAAAACCTTCACTTAAAACCTAAAAACTTATCAATTAAGTTGTAGGCAAATGAACACTAAGTATGAAACAAAATGATTTACAATTTTTTAAAAGTAAACTTATATTGTTTTGAGCTAATGTGACATTTAATAATTAAGAGCTTTATAGCTCAATTAATTGGTAGCTCATGATATTTCCTAGGAAGACATCCAAATTCAAACCCTCTGACCCTAACTATAATTGTATATAAAAAATAAAAGGGTTAGTATTGGCTATATATCCTCAGGAGTTAAGACATTTGTTAATTTGTTAATTGACATTTTAGGAAGGTTGTGATATATATATACACACACAAGCACACTATCTATACATTATCTATAATAGAATTCCCTTCTTTGTACTAGACTTTTATGTGGTTCAAAAATGCTCCTAGTCTCTACGTTTAATAAGAGTAAGACTTGGGGACAACCGGTAAAAATATATCTCCAATTCCTTTTTTTTTTTTTTTTTGAGGAAAATCTCTAACTCCACGTTAAGTGCCTACAAAATAGGAAACTGTTCTACTAATTGATGTTTTCAAAACAAATTTATCCAAAAATTAAAATTAAAAAAAAAAAATAGTCCACTTTGATATTTCCCTCAAGACTAGGTTCCAACTTTTTTATTTATTTATTTTATCAAGACTCACTAGCTTATTTTATTTTATTTTTCTTTTGAATTTCCAATTTCCTTAATTCTTAATCGCATGTATACTAGACAAAAAAAGAAAAAAGAAAAAAGAAATAAAATAAGAGAGAGCTTTCCACTCTCCGTACAATACTTGATCTTAGCCAAAAGGCCGAGAAAGGTATTACTCTACGTACAATACTTATCGTCCATTCTTTGTCTTGCTTTTAAATCCCCTGACTTCGTTTGCAGCCTTTGAATTTATGTACTAGCCTTCTTTGACTACATCTCTGCTAACTATTACTCTTTGTAACCCTCGGCCAATTACGTCCTCCAAACCAGTTTTCTGAAGATTCAAGAACTAATGAAATTTCCTGGAAAATTACTTTGTTTCATCTTTTTCGCTTTATAAGTAGTTACATATAACGCTTCTTAGGTCTGCGTTTTATTGGCAATATACTTACAAGCAAATGGCTCTAAATTCCAGAGTGTTGAGTGCTTTTTTTTGCATAATCTTTGTTTGGTCATTTCTTGAAATAAGCAACGGCGTACAGAGTGATATCGACTGCTTGAAGTCAATTAAGCATTCGCTTGAAGACCCTTACGGCTACCTTAATTCATGGAACTTCAACAACATTACCGAAGGTTTCCTCTGCAATTTTAATGGGGTCGGATGCTGGCACGACGATGAGAATAAGGTCTTAGATATCAGTCTCAGCAACATGGGGCTCAGGGGCCAGTTCCCTCGGGGCATTAAAAACGGCACAAGTCTAACAGGGTTAGACCTCTCTGACAACTAGCTTTCTGGACCCCTCCCATTTGACATCGCAGAGTTAGTCCCCTCTGTCACGACCCTCAACCTCTCCAGCAACAAATTTTCTGGCAAAATCCCAAAGAGCTTTGCCAATTGCAGTTATCTAAATCGCCTTTTACTTGACCGCGACCAACTAACTGGTGAAATCCCTCCCGAATTAGCCCCACTCAGTCGTATGAATCAATTCAGTGTCTAACAATATGTTGTCAGGGTCTATCCCTGCCTTTGGCAATGCCAGTTTTCAGGCTGATAGCTTTGCTAACAACGAGCGACTTTGTGGGAGGGCTTTGAAACCCTGTAAAACTCCAAAGCGGGGATTGAAATTCGACTTTTCTTTCAAAGGTGGGTTTGTGGTTGATTATGTGGTTTCTACAGTTTCGGCAATGACTATTTTTATGTCCTATTATGTGGTTTGCATTAATGACAAGAAAAGAGATAAGAAGAAGACACTGTCAAAAGAGAGGACTAGTAAGAACGAGGAAAAAGAAGCTGAGCAAGTTAATCAGTCACAAACTCAGGGGCTCCTGCAAGAAGCGACCAAAAAGGTACTTTATCTAACTCTAATAAACTCAAGAAGCTTCTTTCAATTCCTTGTTTCTACAATTTTTTGGAAAAATATACAAAATCCATGTGGTTTTTCCATCAAAACATGAAATCGTGTAACTGTAGGGATTTTGACTGTAACACAAAACCTCATGTTGTACCTTAATCCCTTGGAAACTTGTAATCACGTCAACAACTTACTGTTTGTTTTCATGAATGTGTAACAGTTTACACAATTAATAATACCATATGGGGTTAAGTATTAAACTAAAGACAATAGGGGTTCCCTTTTCAGCAATAAAAATACATAGGGTTTGTTTCTTCCACCTCCCCACAACCACCACCACCCCCCCCCCCCCCCCCCCCCCCCCAAAAAAAAAACAACAATAATGATAATAATAATGCAATCATGCAGCCCCTTAAAAGAAACATCCATTTGATAAATTTTGTTTTAACTTAAAATTTGTACTAATCTAGAGTGGCAAATTATTGATCTGCAGAATTCTCAATTTGAGGGAATGGTTACTAAAATGAACTTTACGAAACTTAGCAAGGCAACTAACAATTTCAGCATAGACAACGCCATTGGGGTGGGAAAGATGGGGGTGATGTACAAAGCAGTGCTTCCAAATGGTTCACCCCTTGCAGTTAAGAGGTTGCATGGTTGTCAATCATTTGAAAAAAACTTCATATGTGAACTATTGGCATTGGATAGATTGAGACACAATAACATAATTCCCCTCTTGGGATTCTGCAGAGAAAGGACAGAAAAGCTTCTTGTGTACCAATATATATCGAATGGCAATCTTTATGATTGGCTACATGCAAAGGAAGGCAATGACAAGATCTTAGAATGGCCTTTGAGGATTAAAATTATGATCGGTATTGCAAGAGGCTTAGCATGGCTTCACCACAAGTGAGATTTCAGAGTAGTGCATCTTAACTTGAGTTCAAACTCTATTTTACTTGATAAGAATTTTGTGCCCAAGATATCAAATTTTGGCGGGGCAAAAATATCTAGTTCTGAAGGGATTTTGTTCATTGATTCAAATGACTCTAACTCAAGCAATAGCTCTTTTGTAGACAGTGGTGTTTGGGAGTTGGGTTTTGTTAAAAAGGATGTGTATGACTTTGGAATTCTACTTATTGAGCTAATTATAGGGAAGGAACCCATTCAAATCAACAATTTTTCGAACAATTTGAATAGGAGTTTGGCTGATTGGATTACTCATCTTTTGAGTAGTTCTTCCGATCTCTACAGTGTCATTGATAAATCTTTGATTGGTCGAGGATATGATGGTGAAATCTTTCAATTTCTTAGAATTGCATGTACCTGTCTTAACTGCTTTCCTAGTCAAAGGCCAACAATGTTTGAATTGTACAATACAGTAAGTACACTTGGGGAGAGATATGGCATCGCAAATGACTCTGAGTTATTGAGACAAATAGAAATTGCTACTGCAAGTACCTCAAATGAAATTGTTTCGGTAGAAATTGCATAGACCCATTGATGTATGGCATAGAAAGTGTATCTTTTTCCATGAGAAATATATGTAGACTTTAGACAGAATTGGTTTTGGGTTATGCTTGTAGTTTGCTAGCTATAAAATTTTTCTGTCAACCATAGTCTTTTTTCTTCGTTTTCCCCCTTAAAAAAAGACAAAAAAAACTGGAAATTTCTATGTTTTTGTGAATGCATGGTCCATTGAAAAAAAAATGTTCTCCATTTTTATCGGTCTTTGTTATTCTAGTCATGATGAGATGAGGGTTTGGAATAATTGTTCAAATTTCCCCCAAAAAAATGTTATATTTCTTGTGGAAATCAGGTACATCTTGAGATATATATATATATATATATATATATATAATATATTATATAATATAATTAATATATATATATATATATATTTATATTTATATTTATATTAAACAATGGAACAGGTAGAAGTAGGGTTCGAATCACAGACATGAGGCATCACAAAGAATACTATTAGCTTTGGACTATCACCTAAACTCCATACATCTTGATGTTTTGTTGGTGGACAAATTGTATAGGCTGCTATCAGCGAGAGACTTTCATTTTATAACTAATACAAAATAGTCAACCATTGTGTCTGATACAGAGCATAGTTTTCAGAACCAGAGCGGACTGGGAGGTCGGACCGTGAAAACCGGGAACCGGAATGAAAACCGATTTTTTAAGCATAAAAAACCAAATTTTTTTTAATTCCGTTAACCGCTAAAATCGGGGTTGGACTGCACGAACCGGTGGGAACCATGCGGTCCAACCCCTCATCAATTTAAAAAAAAAAACAAACAAACAAACAAACAACTTAATACAATTTTATTCTACTTAATTAAATTATCCATCTCTTACAAGGAATAAAAAAAATTATAAATAAAATCCTTCAAAGATATTTAACTTCAAAAATTAATCATAAATTTCAATGTTTTCATGGTTATTATTTTATTTTATTAACTTTCTTATTTAATTATTAAATATATACTTGAAAATCATTAAATTTCCCTCACATGTATTGATATATTGTCAATTTTGCTAGTTTTAGAAATTTAATATCTATATTTAGGCTTTAATTAATTATTAAATTAATTATGACGTCATCACGGTTCGACCCCGGTTCGACCTCAGTTCGACCTCAAAAACCTTAAACCTCTCCCTTTTACAGTTCAATGAACGGTCCAGGTCTAAAAACTTTAGTCTAGACCCGTTATCGATGTTCAGTTCTCGATTTCCCGAGGAAAGTGGCCCTTTAGCCCCATGTCCGACAGCCGGATATTTAGTACCTTGCTTTCGTCAGAGTGCCAGCATTCGACCCCAACAAATTCACAGATGAAACCTTCTCTGTTGTTGCTGAAATTCCATGAATACTTTAAGTAATTGTAAGGGTCTTCTAGTGACTCTTTAATCGACCTCAAGCAGTAGATAACAGTCTCTGTGCCATTGCTCATTTCAAGAATGCCCAGAAATGACCAAGCAAATATGTGAAGTAGGGCTATGACGAGTTTGGCACTATGAGCCATTTGCTTCTGAGTGTTTAGTAAGAATATTCAGAGGTAGAAACATTGTACGTAACTAGTTATAGAGAAATATCAAAACAATCATTTTCAAGAAATTTCAAACTGGAAAATTGATAACACGTGTTGATTCTTTAATTCTCGAAAATGTGGTTTGGAAGAAATGGCTGAAATTTGAGCATTTTCTTTTTGGAGGACTGAGCCAAGTTTTTTGGAGGAACGTACAAAACGTAATTGCTGAGTCAGAAGTCAAAAAAACAAAAAGAAATTGCTGATTCTATTTTTCCAAGTCATGCAACCGTAAAGAATGGTAGTCGAAAGTCCAGAGTATGTAAGTCGAAGTTAATGCCCCTTCAGCTCATTGAAAACGAAATCAATAAACAATTCTCAGTCATATTAGTCATTTAAGCTAAACTTCTATGATATTATCCAATAATTGTCCGAGTGCTCAAAAATGACCAAGCAAATATGTGAATTAGACCAGGGCCAGCTCAACAACTTCAGGGTTGTTGAGTTTAATATTTATTGAATTTTTTATTTAAATTATATTTTTCTTACTTTTTGAGATGCAAAATTACTGATTAAGTTTTTGTATTTGAGTTCCTCTAACATTTGTAATTAAAAATTATAATTTAATTTAAAATATAAAATAATAAAACTTGGTTATTACAACTTTTTTTTACGCTTTGACCACTTTATATCATATGTATCAAATTATCAATAAATTAGTATGACTATAATACAAATAGGTTGAGACATCAAATTATCAATTGGTGTGATAACTTATAATAATAATTGATAAATTAAAAGTAAAAGAGACGGCACAGTGGGTGGGATAGTGTGTACGTATGCGTGTATAGTGTAACAGTGGCTGACTTAGTGAGTAGTCTTGACGGTGATAGTGTGTGGGGCCTTTGGGCCGGCTGGTTGTGCTGTGCTACAGTGCAAATATGCAGTGTGAAGTGTGCAATGCAATCAGCAGTCCGGACTGAGATAGGTGAAATACCCCCTCGATGCAATAGCAATGTATGGTTGAGATTGAAACAAACTTTGCATTACTCATTTTGAAACAAATTCAAGATGAACTACCCATTTCGAAATACCACCCTCACTCAAGAGATCCACTTTACACAAGTATTAGCCCATAACCAAAACAATAATGGAAAATGGGTCCAAGAGATTTCACCTTTAACACCTCCATTTCAGCAATGTATTGGGAGTACCTGCTGCCTCCGGTAATTGGTCGACTTAGGGGTGGAGCGGTGGAGGAAACAAGAAGAGAAGAAGAAGAAAATGAGAGAGAGGGAGATGGGGAGAATGTGTATTGGTCTGTTTGGATTGAGGAGAAGAAAGGAGGAGTAAAGTAGAATAGAGTAAAGTTAGCTCAAAATTAGTTTATTTTCAGTTAATTCTACTTTACTTCTCTCCACTCACACTATTTTTCCCCTTAATTGAAATAGGCTCATAAACTAGGGGGTGATAGAGTTATAAGGGCCACTTATTAGAAATATCTTAGGGAGCGGATTACAAAAATAACGCCATAGCCTTTTTTTTTAATTAAATGGGCTAGGATTTTACATCACTATAACATGTTGTTATGTATTTCGCCTTATCATATTTGGACCAAAATCGACCAAAATTGACCGAACTTGACCAAAATGGACCAAAGTGGATCAAAATGGACTAAATGGATCAAATGAACCGAAATGCTACATTAATGTAGCTCAACAGAAGCTAGTACAAATAAATGCAATGCTTTAGTTATTAGATATTACTAGGCGTTAACCCACGCAATGCGTAGAAATATGTAATTATTTTTAGATATGGTATAATGTGTGATTTATTTTCTAGATTTTATTGTAGATAATTTATTCTTCTTATAAATTAAACAATTTCTAAAAGGAATTTATTTTTTTCTATTTTTACAATTTTTGGTGTTTTTGATTGATATTATTCTTTTTTGAAGAGGTAAATATTTTTCTAATTATAGTTCGTTTGCATTATATTTTCCTAATTTCTTTTGGTACAATTAAAATTTTTAAGTTTCAAAATTTTCATGTATTTAAGGAGATTATCATGATAATTAAAACTTATCATATAGTTACAATTGATATTACTCAAACAATTGATAGTACTCTCAACCTAAACTTTTCTTTTCCAAAATCAACTCAAATTTTAAAGCTTACCGGCAGAACTTTGGCAAGGGCTGAATGACATCATTGGTCACCGATATACGATGATCTACGGCGGAATGGCTTTGCAAGAGGGAGAACTCAGAGAACAGAGCAAGAGAGGCTGAATATCTTCTTCTTTTTGATTGATATGTGTTGGGGATTTTCTGTCTAAATGTTATAATTGCACTCATGATGTATCATTGCAGTATCAACAACCTATTCATAGCAACTATATAATATAATATTTCTAAAAAAAAAAAATTAAAAACTATATAATTTTTCCGCCAATAGCATACAACCCGAAAGAAAAATGAACATCAATATTGTGGCAATCCGGACCATGCACTCTTAAATCATAACCTATAGATGCGAAAAAAAAAACGCCTTTTCCCACAAGTGACAAAAAGATGCTGAGGACAACAAAAGATTACAAGAAGCAAACAACCTCCTCGACTGGAGGAATTCTGACTTAATGCTCCACTTTGTTTGTCATGCTTCAGTAGTTCTATGTACTTTCAACCTCAACAATTTTATTTGAAGTACTGGTAGTAGAAATTTCAGATTGTCTCAATATCTCAGTATCATTATTTATGAGGCCATAATTCTCTCCAAGGATGCTTATCGCATGGTACAATTCAAGGGTTGTGGGCCTTTGACAAGATAAGGGCTTAATGCAGGCACTGGCAATTCTGAGCAACTGAAAGATTTCATTATCAAAACCTGACCCAATAAGAGATTTATCAATGAAATTGCACATTAAAGAAGGGCAAGTCAAAAGACAAGTAATCCAATCAACGTAACTCCCATCCAAACGGTTTGAATAATTATTTATTTGAATGGGTGCCTTTCCTGTAATTAGCTCAAGAAGCAGAATGCCAAAATCATAGACATCCTTTTTGTAATAATCCAACTCCCTAACGCCACTGCCATCAAAAACTCTATTGCTCAAGTCATTGTCACTTGAGTTCACAAACATTAGCCCTCCAGGTTTCAATATTATTGCCTCTCCAAAATTTGATATCTTGGCCTCAAAATTCTGATCAAGTAATATAGCATTTGAACTCAAGCTGAGATGGACTACTGACAAATGACAGTTATGGTGAAGGCATGCTAGGCCTCTTGCTATCCCAATGGCAATTT
Source organism: Quercus lobata (assembly GCF_001633185.2). Lineage (NCBI taxonomy): Eukaryota > Viridiplantae > Streptophyta > Magnoliopsida > Fagales > Fagaceae > Quercus > Quercus lobata. The sequence goes on from NC_044913.1 coordinate 63,399,392, forward strand.
TAATCCTTGAAGGCCAATCCAAGATCTTATCCTTGTCTTTCCCAGTATGTAGCCAGTCATACAGGTTACCATTTGATATATATTGGTATACTAGAAGCATTTCATTCCTTTCTCCACTGTAACCCAAGAGGGAAATTATGTTATCGTGTCTCAATCTAGCCAAAGCCGATAGCTCGGATTTGAATTGTTTCTCAAAAGACTCAGAGCCATATATCCTCTTAACTGCAAGGGGACAACCATTTGGAAGCATTGCCTTGTACATTATCCCAATCTTTCCCAACCCAATGTAATTGTGTCTGCTGAAATTGCCTGTTGCTTCTTTAAGTTCCACAAAGCTCACTCTAGTAACTTTTCTGCCCAACTGAGAAATCTGTGGATCAATAATCATTTGCCATTCTGGGTTAGTGCTAATCAGAAATTACAACAGTATTTAATAGCATTTATATTGTTTTTTAGGTGGCAATATTGCTTGCCCACGACTGACACATTGAGAGAGGAAGAGAAATTGGGCTTCTTTTGAACTGTACTCTAAATTAGTTTCTTGTTTTGTAAACTAGCATTATAAATAAGTAAATAAATAAAAAACTTAATTGGTCTCTAAAATTTTGAACATGAGCAATTTTAGTAGTCCAAGTTTAAAGTTATCACTTCTAGTCCTTTAGATAATATGATTAAACTAAAAAATGACACATCATAACTCCACAAAGACTAAAAACAATGACTTTAAGTTTAGTAAGGACTAAAAGCAATATTTTAAGTTTTTTACATATTACAAGCATTCACTTTAAACTTTATGGAGTGAATATAAAATTGCTCATGAGCTAAATTTTAAGTGAATAATGTATTTTGGGTTTTGGAAAAAGAATAAAATCATTTGGAAGAATATTTTCTGATTTCTGTTTTCCAAGTGTTCTTAGAACATTATAAACACAGCAGGACGCTTCAGCTCATTGATGACACTTCACTAAATATTATTTAAGTGATATGTAGATATAAAAGACCCCTTTAAATTTTTCGCCTTAGGTCTCAAATTATCTTGGGTCGGCCTTGGGCACAAAGGAAATGCTTTCAAAACCATTACATTAAAAGTTTGCAAAAACTATTTTTCTCACATCTCAACTAATTGTAAACACACTTCGACCAGTCAAATTCATAACTAGAACGATTGACTTGCAATCGAGCACTAATCCACTAATAATATTTTCATTGAATACTAATCCACTAAGAATATTTTCATTGAATACTAATCCACTAAGGATTGGACCGGTCGACTAAAGCTTTCGAGACCTTCCTACAACGGCTCTTTAAGGATTCACATAAAATCTTTAATTGAATTCTCTCCACTTTCAAATATTATATACTACATATTTTGTATATACCAATATATACAACACACACAAACACGTTCATATGTAGTTAACTATTCTTTTGCTATTTTGCTTGAAAAAGGTGAGCAAATTTTTTATATTTTGTGAGGAAACTAACTAAAATTTATAGAAAATTTGTTAATCAATTTTTTTACAGGTTATAACATCATAAATTTATATACTCATTTCTTTTATATAAAATTAAATGTGTCATAAGTTATTAACAGTTTTATATAAAAACCTATAAAAAAAAAGGTAGTATATATAAAATATCAAATTTAAATTGAACATATTTGTAATGTATTTTTAGTTCTGTTCACATGTCATGAGATAATTTTTGCTTTAGTAATATTTTTAAGCATTTGAAATTTTACTTCAAAGAAATAATTTCATTTATCACTAACAATATTAACAAATTCATGGAATAGACTAAATGCACCAATCACGAATTATTTGACCCACAACAAATAACAAAGAAATACACCAATCACGAATCATTGTAAGAAACTATCATTTCAACTAATTTCTCCAAAAAACAGATTTTTCTTTACAATCAATATCTCATGTAACTTTGCACTCTTCCTTATTATAAATCATATATGTACTTGCCCCTAGCACTTTAATAGAGTGAGAAAAAGTACCTTCATGAATTCTTCTTTCCCAATGCCCTTGGTTGGCAATTGAGTAACTTGATCAACTTTTTTACCGATGTTCTTCCTGGTCGCTGTCAATTCTGTAGTACTTGTTGGCATTTTATTCCTCTTGTTTGATCCCACGCCAAGATTAAAATAGTAGGTAAAAAAAGCTGTATATGAAAAGGCAAAAACCACAAAACCAACTACAAAACCACTCCTGAAAGAAATTTCAATTTCAAAGCTCCATCTATGCTTTTTACAGCAATCCAAAGGCCCTCCACATAGTTCACTATTATTTACATAGCTCTCAGACTTGATTGTAGTGACGTTGACAAAGTCTGGCACTGGCCCTGACAACAAATTATTAGCAACACTAAAGACTTCTAGACGGATGAGCTGGTTGAGTTGCTGAGGTATTTGACCCGTTAGCCTGTTGTTGTCGAGTATAAGAACCTCCAGATTAGAGCAATTACCCATACTCGATGGGATTTCTCCAGACAAGTTATTGTTTGAGAGTTTGAGCACTTCTACAGCCGGCAGTATTTCACTGATATCACGTGGGATTGATCCTGAAATTTCATTGCCTGAAAGGTCTAAGATTATAAGTTCCCTGCAGTCCACAAGGCCCCTAGGGAACTTGCCCTTGAGCCCCATGTTGGCCAGTTGTACACCTCGAACCCTATTCTCAGATATGTACCCACAACTGACCCCAACATATCCACAGATAGAACCTTCTGTGAGGTTGTTGAAGGTCCAAGAAGTGGCTATGTGATTGAGAGGATCTTCCAAGGAATCTCTAATAGATTTCAAGCAAGTGATATCGCTCAGGGTACCAGAACTCAGGGTAAGTGTATCTGGCAATGACCAGACAAGAATGTGGAGCAAAACCAGAGCTCTTGAATTAAGAACCATTTGGGTTTGAGATTTTAGCAGCATGAGTATTGACACGTACGAAATAAGATGACAGGAACAAGTAGGAATAATAAAAGAAACTTAGATTGTAAAATCTTTTGCTTATGTAATCAGTACTCAAAGGAGTAAGACCAAATGTGAACCACTTTACACTTATTCTTGGCTGTAAAAGAGAATGCGCGTGGTCCCTTGCATCTTTATAGTTGCAAAGAAATGAAGCCGGCGTCTAACAAAAAGATCCACATGGAACCAAATTTCTCTTTATTGAGTGAAGCCCAACACAAAAAAGTTGTTAACAGTTTATTTATTTATTTAAAAAAATAAAAATCATAAAGTTGTTAACTTTAAAGGGGGATTATAAAATAAAGTATAATATATCAAAGACTGAAGCTAGTGAAAAAAAAAAAAAAAAATTGATACTTTGAACACTTTAACCAATATTTCAACTGCTGACCACATTGATGGTCCATTGGCACCTAAGCACCTAGGACTTGAAAGGGAGGGGAGGGGTTTGGGTTGTGATAGAAATTTCCAATTGTTTGTTTTGTTTAGACCCTAACAATTTCATTTGAGGCACTTGCAGTAACAATTTCTGTGTACCTCAATAACTCAAAGTCATTTGTGATGCCATATCTCTCTTCAAGAGTACTTAGTGTATTTTACAATTCAAACATTGTTGGCCTTTGACTAGGAAAGAAGTTAAGACAGGTACATGCGATTCTAGGAAATTGAATGATTTCACCATCAAATCCTCAACCAATTAGAGATTTATCAATGACACTGTAGAGATTGGAAGAATAACTCAAAAGATGAGTAATCGAATCAACCAAACTCCCATTCAAATTGTTCGAAAAATTGTTGATTTGAATGGGTTCCTTCCCTATAATTAGCTCAAGAAGCAGAATTCCAAAGTCATACACATTCTTTTTAACAAAACCCAACTCCCAAACACAACTGTCTACAAAAGAGCTATTGCTTGAGTCAATGTCATTTGAATCAATGAACATCATCCCTTTAGGACTAGATATTTTTGCCCCTCCAAAATTTGATAGCTTGGGCACAAAATTCTTATCAAGTAAAATAGAGTTTGAACTCATGTTAAGATGGATTACTCGGAGATCCCACCTGTGGTGAAGCCTTGCCAAGCCACTAGCTATCGCGATTGCAATTTTAATCCTCAAAGGCCATGCCAAGATCTTATCAGTGCCTTCTTTTGTGTGTAGCCAATCATAAAGATTGCCGTTTGATATATATTGGTACACTAGAAGCTTTTCCATCCTTTCATTGCAAAATCCTAAGAGGGGAACTATGTTATTGTGTCTCAATGTACCCAGTGCCAATAGCTCACTTATGAATTGTTTTTCAAATGATTGACAGCCATGTAACCTCTTCATTGCAAGGAGTGAACCATTTGGAAGAACTGCTTTGCACATCACCCCAATCTTTCCCATCCCAATGACGTTGTCTATGCTGAAATCGTCAGTTGCCTCACTAAGTTCGGTAAAGTTCATTTACCAACCATTCCCTCCAACTGAGAATTTTGTGGATCAAATAATTTGCCACTTTGGATCAGTACAAATTTGAAGTTACCACAAAATTTATCACATGGATGTTTCTTTTAAGGGGCTCTGTGATTGCATCGTTTTGATCGTTATTCGACATACCATTTTGATAGGTCTTGAACTTTAGAAAAACAAAATGAAAAAAGGAGACTATTTTTTTTCGGATAACTAAACAAACCCCCTATGATTTTCTTGTAAAACTGCAGTTGCAGGATTTCATATTTCGATGAAAAACTATCATGGGGTTTTTTATATTTTTCCGAAAAAGTTGAAACAAGGAATTGAAAGAAGTTTCAAAAGTACCTTTTTGGTCCCTTCTTGCAGGAGCCCCTTAGTTTGCGACTGATTAACTTGATCAGCTTCTTTATTCTCGTTCTTAGTACTCCTCTCCTTTGACAGTGTCATCTTCTTATCTGTTTTCCTTTCATTCATGCAAACCACATAATGGGACACAAAAATAGTCATTACTGAAACTGCAGAAACCACATAACCAACTAGAAACCCACTTTGGAATGAAAAGTCGAATTTCAGTCCACGCTTTTGAGTTGGACAGGGTTCTAAAGGCTTTCCACAAAGGTTCTTATTGTTAGCAAAGCTCTTGGCTGTAATTGCGGTACTGCCAAAGACACGGACTAACCCTGACATCTGATTGTTACAAACATTGAGGACATTCAAACGATCGAGGTTGCCAATTGGGGGAGGTATTTCACCGGATAGCTGGTTGTTGTCAAGTTTAAGAACATTTAGATAACTGCAATTGGCAAAGCTCTTTGGAATTTCGCCAGAAAAGTTGTTGCTGGAGAGGTCAAGGATTGAGATAAACGGGACTAACTCGGCAATGTCAAGTGGAAGGGGTCCTGAAAGTTCATTAGAAGAAAGTTCTAACCCTGTTAAACTTGAGCTGTTTTTAATGCCCCGAGGAAACTGGCCCTAGAGCCCCCTGTTTCTGAGTTGGATACTTATGACCTCATTCCATCAGGGTGCCAGCAAGCAACTCCATCAAATTTACAAACGAAACCTTCGGTATTGTTGCTGAAGTCCCATGAATTTGTGAGGGTCTTCTAGTGAATTTTTAATTGATTTCAAGCAGTCAATACTACTCTGTGAACCATTGCTTATTTCAAGAATATCAAGAAATAAGCAAGCAAATATATGCAAAAGAGCTGTGAGGACTCCGGCATTAAGAGCCATTTGCTTAGCAAGAAAACACAGAAGTAGAAAGTTGAGTATTAACTACTTACAGAGACAGAGACAGAGAGAGAGAACTGGTTTGGAAGACGTAGTTGCCTGAGTATTAGTATAATAGTAGAGATGCCAGTCATGACAAGAACGCTAATAGTGAAATTCAAACCCTCAAAACCAAAATCCCACGCAATACCACCTACTTTCAAGGGTTTAGATTAAAAGTTCCCGAAACCCCTGGATTAAAAGTTGTTACAAAGGCATTGCACCTAGTAATAACTAAGAAAATGGAAGAGTGTAGTACAGTCGAGAATGTGGAAAGGTGTTACACATTGCTAAGAAGAAGAAGAAAATTGAGGATGGTTCATGGTGGAATTTAATAAGTGGTTTTTATTTTCTAGGAGAGGAAGAGTCAAAAAAGAATAGCATAAGGGCTTAATTATCAATGAGTTGGATATATATATATATATAAATATATATATATATATATATATATATATATATATATATATATATATCGGTGATCCTAAAAGGGTACGTTGATATCAACCAATACCGGAATATTTTGTTCCCTTGGCCAAACTGAAATGCCCTCTAGTATGAAATTGACTTCTTTGGTTCAGAATCTAGATGCAAAACTTTTCAACGTTCATTGAAGTGGATCAAATGGATCAAGGTAGACAGAAATGGACCAAACTAGACTAAATGGACAAAAATAGATCAAACTGGACTGAACTCTAGACAGTCTAAATGAACTAAATGGACCAAAGTAAATCAGATGGACCAAACTAAATGAGATGGACTGAAACAAACCGAATTGGACTTAATGGACAAAAACAGACTAAATGGACCAAATTGGCCAAATTGGACTATAATAGACTAAAATGTACTAAAGTGGAGCAAACTAGACCGAATAGACAGAATGGACCAAAATTGGAATGTTTTTTACTTTGATAGTGTTGGTCTATCTTAAGGTTAGGGGTGTCAATTCGGGTTAGCGTGTTGGGTTCGTGTAGTGTCGAGGTAGGGGTATTCGACTAAATGGCTCAACCCTAACCCGACCCATTTAATAATCGTGTCATGATCCTTTAACCCTAATCCGACCTGTTAGTAAAGCGGGTTGACCTGACCCAACCCATTTGACACGCTTAATAAACGAGTTGTGTTGAGTTGACACGAACGTAATACAACCCATTTCAACCTACATAATATTAAATATAACATCCATCTAGAAACAATTTTTTTTCATCCCAAAAAGCAGTATATACACTTCAAGTCTTCAACCCACATTCAAAATAATATAGTTCAACAAAAATATAACATTCATCTAGAAATAAGTTTTTTATACTCCAAAAGAAGTGCATACACTTCAACCCAAATTCAAAATAACAAAGTTTAACAAAAATAAAATAACACAGTTCAACAAAAATATAATATCCTTGAAACTCGCTAAATGCTAAATATCAATATTGAAAAAATTTGGGTAAAAAGTAAACTAATCCTGACTATGACCACGATTATCATCCATAGATTCTTTATTGATGTCCAAATTCATAACATCTTTCACAAGCTCATCCAATTTCATTTGTACAAATTTTATGCCAAAAAAAAAAAAAAAGTATTAGTAGTTCTAGGGTTTGTAAAGTTTCAATTTCCAATTATATCCTTTATAAATTTTTGTAATTACTCATTTTTCTTTTTAAATTTAAAATATATGTTGGATATAAAAGGCATTTTACAAATCTAAAATAAAAATAAATATTTATTTATTATACGTGTTAAACGAGTTGTGTTAAGTGGGTCATTTTGGGTTGACACAAATACGTAGGTTGACCCGCTTATGACACGTTTCTTATCGTGTCGCTTTCAAGTTGACCCGTTTATGACCCAAACCCATTAAGGCCCAACTCTAACCCAAAAAACCAGTGTCGGGTTCATGTCGGGTTCACGGGTTGGGTCGAACATTGACACCCCTAGTCTATCTGCTTAGTCCTCATCTTCAGTTTTGGCTTTCAAGTTGACCCGTTTATGACCCAAACTCATTAAGGCCCAACTCTAACCCAAAAAAACCAGTGTCGGGTTCGTGTCGAGTTCACAGGTTGGGTCGAATATTGACACCCCTAGTCTATCTACTTAGTCCTCATCTTCAGTTTTGGTGGCATTTGGCGTGATTGCCTTGAATTTTTGAGGTCAACTATTTCCTTTTTTTTTTTTTTTGGAGATGAATGATAGAAAAAACTGAGTGATGTTTACTTGTTGAAAATTTGTTGGAAAAAGAACAGTATGAAAGAGAAACTTTTACGTTGGCGCATTCAACTTTCTAGAGCGGAATGCATAGAAGAAAAAAAAGTTAGTAAAATTACAAATATGAATCTTATAATTAAGGACTTGTGGAAGATGAAATGTTAGGAACTATGGAGTCAACAATGAAAAGAAATAAGAAAGTTTAATGGCTTAGAGTCACTAATAAATTCACTATCTTTAAGACAATATTTGCTCCCCTACGAGAGAGTTTTCTAAACAAGTACTAACAAATTTGTTTATAGGGTATAATTAGGCTAAAATTTTCCAATAAGCAATTTTGTAGAATTCTATGAAATTCTCTCAAATGTTTCAAAAATAAACAAATGTGGGAGAAAAAAAAAACCTGAATACGGGAAAAGCATACGTTGTTTTGTTTATTTCTTCCAAAGATTTTAAACCAAGGACTTAAAAGATGATTCCGAATTTTAGAAGAGTGAGAGAAAGTACCTTTTTGCTCCGTTCTTCCAGGAGACTGATAAGTGGTTGACTTGATCAGCTTCTTTATCTTCGTTCTTAGTACTCCTCCCCTTGGACAGTGCCATCTTCTTTTTCCTTTGCTTCTCAAACATAAAAGCCACATAATTGGGTTGAGTTACAAGTGGAACTCGACATTGTCAATATCGAATTCTATGCATGTTTTGCCACTTAAATATTTTTTAAAATTTAAGTGAAATTCGACATTGTTAGTTTCACTTAAAATTTTACATAGAACTTGATTTCGAGGATGTCGAGTTTTACACAAAACTCGATTTTGTTAAAATTGAATTTCAAAAACTCCTGCATTTTGCTAACTAGTTTCAAAATAGGGGCATTTTGTTACACAATTTGTAAATTAGGAACAAATGCCCATTTTCCGCAATGATATTGAATTTTCAATATCATATATAATTGCTCGTAAAAAATCTCATATAACTGAGATTGAGAGTCTTGGCGTCCACTTTAGTATTATAGTCTAAAATAATCCCTTTTTTTTTTTTTTGGAATAAGAAAATAACACTATGATTTCCTTAAAAAAAAAAAAACCATTTTTTTAATCCTTAAAAAGAAAAAATAAATTGAAGAACCTTGTAATTTGGTGATATTATTACAAATATATAATTTTATCATTTTTTATGTTTTTTCATTGATATTATTCTTTTTGTAAGTGGTTCATATTTTTCTAACTATTGTTATTATGTATTATATTTTCCTAATTTCTTTTCATACAACTGAAATTTTTAAATTTTCAAATTTATCATTCAAATCTCTCATTCTCTTAAGGAGATTATCATGATAATCAAAACTTATTATATAATTATAATTGATATTACTCAGTCTTAAAGGACAAAGTTTAGCTACAAAATTGGTTGTATCCAAAGGCTACAACCATACTCAATATAATAAATATTGCTACATATTTTGAAAATCTAATCATTTAATTTCATGTATTTATGCTTTTAATACACATGTCAAATTTTGTTTCAATCGGATATTATTTACCATATGATCTATTAGCTTATATTCTATGCATAATTTTAAACTACAAAAATTTGCAATTTAAAAAATTTATTGATGACATAATTATTGATCTTTAATTTTCTAGAAATTTTGCAAGCATGAAGGATATAAGAAGAAGATTTAATCCAATGATGGATTTATCAAAATTCACCTCCAATAAAAATGTATCAAGTAAGGTTGTAACCTTAGAGTACAACAAATTTTGTAGCTAAATTTTATCCTTACTCAAATAATTGAAAGTACTCTTCAGTCCAAACCTATATTTTCTCATTCTCAAGTAATACACCAAGGTGGACTAAAATAGTTCGAATTGGACCTAAGTGGACTAAAATGGACCAAACTAGACCAAGGTGGACCGAATGTCGAACCGTAATTTGTGAACAGAACTCAAAAAATTATTAATAATTATAATAATAAAAGTGATGTAAAACCATAGTTTAGGACAAGGAATTTGATGTAGAATAGACTGTCATGGCCTTCTTGGACTCTCAAGCAAGGGAATTGATTTCATACCGTACCGGTTGGTACAACCAGAATTTATCATACCGAAACATAAACTGGTACAGAAACACTGATGTTTCGTGCTGGTTTGAATACCGGCCATACCGAACCCATTTTGGCTATACCGAGATATATACTGGGTTTTGGCCGGTAACTGGATATCGGAGTGAAACAAAAGTTTTGATTTCTTCACAAATTTTTGGGAAACAAGAAGGTTGAGAAGAAGTAGAGGAAGAAGAAGAGGGTTTTGTAAAACCAAATTCAACACAGTCATTGTTCCTGCAGAACACTAAAGCCTTATTTGCTACTACTTTTGCTTCTTCTTCTCCTCGGTCTCGCTTTCACCCCCAGATCTGCCAAGCATTTTTCTCTTTTTTCCTTCTTATTTTTCTATTTCACCTTTTGGCTTTCACCACCACGTGAATGTCTGACGGAAATTTAAAATGAGATGGGAAGCGAAAGGACTTGTCTTTATCTTCACTCTTTACCCACATGGTCATCTGACCAAGTGAAAAGACAAGTGTACACACATATGGGTTAGGATTGAGATTCCGTGCAATACCTAGGGTATTGCACGGGGTGCAATAGTTTTAATCTTAGCCCTTACTTAATCTAATGCACATAAATATGACACGTTATAGAGCAGAAATATGGTACAAATATGGTACTTATCTATACAATAAAGCAGAAATTGCATTTAGATTTAGGCACAATTGAGCTTATGAATAAGAGTTTATTTTCTGCTTTTTTTTCCCCCATTTATTGTGGCAAAAGCTTATATGGATTAATAACTATATGTCTCTTTTTTTCTTGTTAACAGGATAAAATATTAAGCCTTTGCAGCCCAAAAGTTAAATATATCTTGCCAGAAAATGTTTTAAAGCATTCCATGATCTATATATATATATATATATATATATTTTTTTTTTTTTTTTTTTGAGTTGAAAGATAGAAAATTTGTATTGATATGTTGAAAGAAAGTATATATAAAAAATAAAAAAATAAATAAATAAAAAGGAAAAAAAAAACTGGTTTGAATTTTGTTAGAGAATTAGACGAAACAGAGAACACAATTCAAAAAAGACCAATAGCAGCTGAGACGCATTACATGACAGTGCTACATAAAGAAAAGCTTGGCATAAAAATTGCTAAGAATATGAAGTGTTGGTACACTACCAGGAAAATATTAGCTCTATCAAAGATGGCCTAAGGTTGTAACTGAATTTTTCAAAGTAGAATGTTATGTCTATAGAAAGGAGTGCACTACTGTCTAAAGAAGGGAGAACATTATGTGGAAGACTTGGCATTCGTGGATAGCCATTGCCATGGGTGGATAGTTATTGCATTTGGATTACGGATTACTATGGAGCTGCTGCTGCATTCATATTTGAATTATTGTTACTTAGATAAAGTTATATCTGAAATTGGTATTGGTATTTAAGTTTTTAAAAGTTGAATCCCTTTAGGATTATCAGGGCCACCCTACTCTTAGGCCATGGTCTAAGGTCCCCTAATATGGAAAGTCCCCCAAATATGGGGGTAGCAAGTTTTTTTTTTTTTTTTTTTTTTTTTTTTTTTTTTTTTTTTAATTAAAGAAGAATGTGAGTTAGGTGTTCCTTTTTTTTCATAAAGTCTAAAATATTAGAGTTATGCTAGTATATTACAAATTTTATTACACAAGTCCTATAAATTGACATGTCACCAATCACATGAAATAATTCAATACTCATCTATTCTTTTGTTCAAGTGTCACCTCATTATCACATCAGTTTGTAAACTTTTTGTAATAAAATTTATAGTAAGTTTAGCATTTTCTCAACAAAAAAAAAAAAAAAAAGAATTAATAGAAATGCAACCTAATCTCCACTAAATGAATGAAAAATGCTAAAAATAATACAAATTTTATGACAAAAAACTTACGAACTGATGTTGTGAGTACACAACTCGCCATTAAGCAGTTTTTGTCCGCTTTGGGGAGCCAGTCCCTCACGGTTTTGTCCTCGGCCCCGAGTGTGGTCTTTGGGATTTTCACCTTCTTTGAGGCTTGACACCCTTAGTCCCACATCGGTTGGAGAACCCTCCCACTCATGGTTTATAAGCTTCTGGAGCAACCATGAGTGGGAGGGTTCTCCAACCGATGTGGGACTAAGGGTGTCAAGCCTCAAAGAAGGTGAAAATCCCAAAGACCACACTCGGGGCCGAGGACAAAACCGTGAGGGACTGGCTCCCCAAAGCGGACAAAAACTGCTTAATGGCGAGTTGTGTACTCACAGATGTGATAGTAATATGATCAGTATCATTTAAACAGTATAATAAATGATGTTTGAATAACTTTTTTTTTTTTTTTTTTAAATTTGTGATATGCTAGTTTTTAAAACCTATATAGTAAATATTGTTAGCTCACTTTGGGTGAATTGGTCATATTAATAAGTATGAGTTAATAATAGATTTGAAAAAAAAAATATTATTTAAGTGATATTTAGATGTAAAAGGTCCCTTTAAATTTTTCTCCTTAGGCCTCAAATTATCTTGGGCCAGCTCTGAGGATTATCTATTAGTAATTTGAATATTCATAGTAGTATTTCTTGTTATCTGTTTGTTATTTGGATTCCTAGGAATTGTATTTAACATAGAATGCAATTAATAAAGCAGCAAAGAATTATTATCTCAATTTCCCTGCCTATTCTCTTATTTAGGAGACCAAGTTGGACCAAATGGACTGAAACAGACTAAAAGGACCGAATTGGCCAAATTGGACCATAATGGATCAAAATGTACCAAAGTGGAGTGAACTGGACCGAATAGACAGAATGGACCGAAATTGGAATGTTTTTTACTTTGATAGTGTTGGTCTATCTACTTAGTCCTCATCTTCAATTTTGTTGGCATTTGGCGCGATTGCCTTGAATTTTTGAGGTCACCTATTTCTTTTTTTTTTTTTTTTTTTTTGGAAAACTAAGTGGTGCTTTTTTTTCTTTTTTTTTGAGATGAACCAGGGACGGACCCAGGTGGGGCCCATGGGGGCCCTGAGCCCCCCTTGGGTCCAGTTTTTTTTTTTTTTTTTTTTTTGTGAAGATTGTGGATGGTGGAGCACTGGTCACTGAAGAAATCACGAAATCATGTGCAAATGCAAGACTATTAAAGCTAGAAACTTCATAGTAAGATCACGTTCCAAAACTTATCTGAACCGTTTGTGAAAGACTCAAAGCTCTTGGGCTTTGTTTTTGCTTCGGGCTAAATAAAGAAAGATTGGGCTGAATTCAGAAAGACTAATTCAAGGCTTTCAACTCACTTAAGGAGCCCATTGGATACCTATGGCATTGAAAACTAAAACAGGCCTAGAGCATATGAAATCCAGTAATGGACTTATGAAAAAAAAAAAAAAAAAAAAAGTCAAGGTAGAATGATTTTTGGTATTTGGATTGATATGAGAGAAATTTATTCTGCCGAGTTGATTCCATAATGATTATACTTTATTTTTAGGTAGAGTTTGAATCACAAATTTATTGTTTAACATTAACAAATTTATTAGTTGAGCTAGCTGAAAGCTTGGAACTTATAGTTAAAAATAATCTTAATCTCACATATAAATAGTCGTCCAAAAAAAAATCATATATAATTAAGATTGTCAACACAATTTATTCAATTTTTAGAATTTAAAACTATCATAACTTTGCAAAAATAAATTCCACTTGTCACAACTAAGTAATGTGTGAAATTGTGATTGGTGCATAATAAAAAAGTTATGCTAAGGACACAACAAAAGTTCAATATAGTGGACTCATATGAAAGTAAGGTTATTCCTATCATAAGTTGACAACTCATGAAGGTGCGAAATTAGGTGTGTCCATAGGACTTACTTTAAAATTTAAAACAATCACACATTCTTTATTTTTTTTAAAAAAAAAAAAATCTCCATTGCTCATGTGAGGTCAATATGTATTAGAAGAAAGAAAGAAATAAATAAATAAAGTAATTAACATATCAAAGATCATCTATCCTTTTGAAGCTCCAATTATTTATTTATTTTTTGAAATAACTGAGACAAAGAAGAAAGGAAAATTTGGCCTATTCTAAATAATAAAGATGGATTGATTGTGATTCATTGTCAGCTCATTGGGTGTGACTAAATTTGAAAACGCTAAATTCTTTTTGTAATGTTTCATGTCAACATTGTGAAGACTGCAGAGCTTACACGTCACAAATATTTGACTAGAATAATGATTCTTTCACCGAAAAGAGTTGTCAGAAAAAGTCTTATATTGTACTAGTATTAAAAGAAAATTGAAGTCCAGCAAGACTTGCCTATCAAAGTTCTAATTGGTTCAAGTTCCCCAATTAGTGTTTAGCACTGGCCTCTTAAACAATAATAACGATGCTCTTAGAAACTCTAGCAAATAAAGAGGGGGGGAGGATCTCCTCATAAATTTCTAGGACCATGTTTATAGGATATCTACAAATTTGTGCCACTGATCATTTTAGTTAGGATCAACTAGAGAAGTGGTCACTGGTCAATTAAGAAAAGCACACATTCAGTACTAGCCTGCTTCTTAATTAAATACACACAAACCTTCCTTGATTGGATAGAATGCATGGCGTGGTTAACCTATTAGAATTATTTGAACTATTTGCTTGACAAAAAGGATAAACTAGCGTAGGGGTATAATGACTCCATCCACAAGTGTCAAGTTTGTTGGTTTTTCGAAAAATCATGTTATCAATTATTACAGCCTAACAAAAAGTTGTATAAATAGCCATCCCTATGTAAATGTACCAAGTGAGAGGTAGCTCTGTATCAGACACATTGGTTGACTGTTTTGTATTGGTTATAAAATAAAAGACTCTTGTTGACAACAGCCATACAATTTGTCCACCAACAAAACAATAGTTCAACCGATAGTCTAGTGGTAGCAGTATCTTTTGTGGTGCCTTATATGACTAGAATAATTGAGATGGATAAGCACGGATAATTTTTCTTTTGAATGGATAATACATTCACATAAACATTGAACTTTATGTTTTAGTCATTGGGAAAATGAGGGAAAAAAAGTGAATAACAAACAGATAATAGCAAGCAAACATAACCAAAAAGCAAATTTGTCTACATATATTTCTCAGGGGAAAAGATACAACTTTGTATGTCATGCATCAATTGGACAACCTAATTTCTACCTAAACAATTTCATTTGAAGTACTTGCTGTTGCAATTTCCGATTGCCTCAAGATCTCAGACTCATTTGTAAGACTGTACCTCTCCCCAAGAGTACTTATTGTATTGTACAATTCAAACATTGTTGGCCTTTTACTTGGAAAAGGGTTAAGACAGGTACATGCAATTCTAAGGAATTCAAAGATTTCACTATCAAATCCTCTACCAATCAGAGATTTATCAATGACATTGTAGAGATCAGACGAAGAAGTGAAAAGATGAGTAATCCAATCAACCAAACTCCCATTTGAATTGTTCAAATAATTGTTGATTTGAATGTGTTCCTTTCCTATAATTAGCTCCAAAAGCAGAATTCCAAAGTCAAACACATCCTTTTTAACAAAACCCAAATCCCAAAACCCAAAGTCTACAAAAGAGCTATTACTTGAGTGAGTGTCATTTGAATCAATAAACATTATTCCTTCAGAACTTGATACTTTTGCCCCTCCAAAATTTGATATCTTAGGCACAAAATTATTATCAAGTAAAATAGAGTCTGAACTCAAGTTAAGGTGTACTACTCGAAAATCCCACTTGTGGTGAAGCCATGCCAAGCCTCTTGCTACCCCAATTGCAATTTGAATCCTCAAAGACCATTCCAAGATCCTATTGCTGCCTTCCTTTGCATATAGCCAATCATAAAGATTGCCATTCGATATATATTGGTACACTAGGAGCTTTTCTTTCCTCTCTTTGCAGAATCCCAAGAGGGGAACTATGTTATTGTGCCTCCATCTGCCCAGAGCCAATAACTCACACATGAATTGTTTGTCAAATGATTGACAACCATGTAACCTCTTAACTGCAAGGGGTGAACCATTTGGAAGGATTGCCTTGTACATCACCCCGATCTTTCCCAACCCAATCACATTGTCTGTGCAGAAATTGTTAGTTGCCTCTCTGAGTTCTGTAAAGTTCATTCTAATAACCATTCCCTCCAGCTGAGAATTCTGTGGATCAAATAATTTGCCACTCTGAAATAGTACTAATTTGAAATTACAACCAAATTTATCACATTGATGTTTCTTTTTAAGGGGCTATATGATTGCATTATTTTGATCATTATTTCACCTACCATTTTGTGTAACGTGTTATACATTCGTGAAAACAAACACTAAGTTCCGCATATGATCACAACTTTCCATATTATTTTCTTATAAAACAGTACAAAATGAGGTGTTAGACTCAAAACCTATAGACAATAGCGGTTCTAGGAAATTTTTTTTTTTCCAAGGTGGCTATTAAAAAATTTAAATTATGCAAAATCTAATAAAAAGAAGACTTCATATATTGACACACACACACATACACACATGTAAAGTCCTACAATTTTCTTATTTTGAAATCATTTAATGATATTCTCATCATCGATGCTATAAGCTATATCTCTTTCAAAATTTTAGTTCAATAAAATTTTTCCT